>NW_021145511.1:86484-86555 GCF_002837175.3 Physeter macrocephalus
GCCTGCGCGTCCGGAGCCTGTGCTCCGCAACGGGAGAGGCCACAACAGTGAGAGGCCCGCGTACCGCAAAA
>NW_021145512.1:0-51371 GCF_002837175.3 Physeter macrocephalus
CTGAAAGATTTTAGTTGACATAAAGCTCCCAGCAATTCAACAATATGAATCCTTGCCCCCTCATTCCCTGCCCCCCCAAAAAAGGTAATGTAAACTTAAGTTGAACAAATAGAAGAATAATGTCCATATGAAGAAAAAAAAGCTATTTGGTCCACTGTACCCTGACATCTGAAGGCCTGTGTTTAGCTCTTGGCTGAAAAACATAAGGCATAAGTTGAAAATATCCAAAGGTGGGCACATGAGAAATGGCTGAAGGTAGGTGAGAAAAAAAGATGTAAGATAAATTATAGTTGCAAGTCGTGGCTATTAGTGAAATGGTAGAAGCTGTCTAGAAGAGGCAGCTGCTCCTCTGCTCTAGCCAGTGGCTGACCTGAGAGAACAAAGACCTAGGGTTACCAGATCCTCCAGAATTTTAAAGAGTAGCTAGAAATCTGGATTAAAATATGAAACTTTCTAATCTTCAAATGTTGGCAACTATTAAATGAAAACCTTGTGCAGAAATGAAACGGGTTAATTTGCAACCTCTCTTGAGTTTAAATATCTGAATGGCTGTTCCTCAAGAGGGCATAGATTGGTTCTGGATTAATTCAGGGACAAAACTCAACAGGGGTTGAAGTTACATGGAGGTATATCATATTATAATACAAGGAAGAACTTTCTAGCATCTAGCTAACAATGGAATTGGTTGCCCCTGAATGGAGTAGTATGTGCTCACTGGAAACCTCCAGCCAGCATGTAGATGACCATCTCAGCAATGTTGTGGGTGAAACTGAACTTGATGGTGTCTAGGGCTCAGTGTCCAACACTGAGTCTCTAAGTCTACATACATACAACATGTTGCAATCTAATAAAAAAAGTCTTTTCTCTGGACTATTAAATGAATAAGTAGTTCTTTATAAAGGGCCAGTAAGGGTGCCAAGGGTCCTGCAAGCTACAGAAGGATGTGGGCTTCATACATCCTCCTTGTTATGAGACACAGATCAGAAAAGTGGGAGTACAAGTTTGAAACATTTTCCTCTCAAACTTGTGTTTGTTTAGGAAAAAAAAAGACTAAAAGTTTCACCACTGCTTTTTGATTACCTAGTTAAGACAAAGCACAGGTGGGAGTTCACGGTTTCTTTTTTACCATTAAAAAGAAATAAGTTTGGGCTTCCCTAGTGGCACAGTGGTTGGGAGTCCGCCTGCCGATGCAGGGGACGCGGGTTCATGCCCCGGTCCGGGAGGATCCCACATGCCGCGGAGCGGCTGGGCCCCTGGGCCAGGGCCGCTGAGCCTGCGCGTCCGGAGCCTGTGCTCCGCAACGGGAGAGGCCACAACAGTGAGAGGCCCGTGTACCGAAAAAAAAAAAAAAAAAAAAAAAAAGGAATAAGTTCGGGGGCTTCCCTGGCAGTCCAGTGGTTAAGACTCCGCACTCCCAATGCAGGGGGCCCGGGTTCGATCCCTGGTCAGGGAACTAGATCCCGCATGCCACAACTAAGACCTGGTGCAGCCAAATGAATCAATAAATATTTAAAAAAAAAAAAAAAAAAAAAAAAAAAAAAAAAAAGCAAGCTATAGCACTACTGCAAATTAGCAGAATTAAAAAAAAAAGGAACAAGTTCGTGATTATAGTATGCTCCTTGCAATTCATAAGCCTTAAAACGAAAGCATCTATTGCACAACTTGAATAATAAATACATATATTTATTATGTAAAATATATAAAATAAAATAAGCAGCTACTAAGACTCAGGTAAGGCTACCTCCTCCTGAAAACCTTCCTTACAAGTAAGTACCCCTTTCTATGGTCTTTCATGTTCAGGCTATGGCTATGTCATTGCATATATAGACTGTGGGTTCCTTGGGGTCAGAAACCCGGTGAGATGGAGTGAGTGGTACAAGGTAAGGTCAGACAAGACAGGGCCAGATCATACAGGTCTTTAGCTTGAGAAAAGAGACTAGATTTTAATCTGCATGCAATGAGAAGCAACTGGAGTTCTAATGGAATGTTGTGATTTCTATTTTTAAGATACCACGTTGGCTTCTGTGTAGAAAATGGTTCTGCTTTGTTTGGCTTGGGGGCGGGGGATGGCAGGGAGAAAGCAGGGATACTGGTGAGTATATCACTGAAATAATCCAAGTTAAGTTAGAGATCAGTGTGTCTCGTACTAAAATGGAGACAACTAAAAGAAGTGCAGAGATTCAAACTGTATTTTTTCCAATGTGAAACTAAGAAGTCTATTAAATATCAGTGCTTTGGAGTATAATAAAGTACACACATATTTAGGACTATAAAAATTAAACTTACTTTAGATACTTGGCATATTCTGGTTCTTTCCAGTAAAGCAAGTACTTAAGATAATTAACAAAAGCTTTGTCTTTGAAGTAACCTCTTTGGGCAAGAACTGAAAGGCATAAAAAAAAAAAAAATACACCTGTAGAGCAAATCAATCCTTGGACTACAGATTTGTGACTCCTAACGTAAAAGTAAAGAATTTACTTACATAACATCCCCACCACCAACACTCATTGAATTCACAACAGAAGTCCCCATTTGCTCAATTATATATATACCAATATAAGTGTAACAATAATTCTGTTCAACTGAGCATGTACAAAAGTAGATACTAAAGTCATCCCTCAAATGCACAGGGAACTGGTTCTAAGAGACCCCACAGACACCAAAACCCACAGATGCTCAAGTCTCACATAACATAGCGCAATAACAATGACAGTATTGTCACCTTCCGTATGGGAAGATTCAACCAACTGCAGTTGAATCCGAGGATACAAAGGGCCAACTATGAATTGGAACTATGAATTGCAACTCTTCTATCAGAAATTATAAATAGCTACTCAATTCAATGAGGTCCTCAACAACTTACAATTAAGGTAATTTGGGTTGGCTAAACACTGCACAAATTCCAACTCCAACTGAAACCGAAGTCGATTTCCAGCATCATCTAGGAGAGAAGACAGCAAAAATCATCCAAAATAAACGTCACCATATACAATACTGATTTGTAGAAAGAAAACAGCAGTAAAGAAACCTAATGATGAGATACGCTTCTACATAAAGAAGGGCATGTGAAGGTTTTCCTAAATTGGGCGAGGGAGGAGAAAAACCTTCCTTAGAAGTCTAAGGAAAGCAAAGCCCTGATTAAAAGGAATGTTTAATCAGGAATCAATGAATTCTCTCATGTTAAAGACAAGTTATCAAATAAAACAGGATCACACACGGGGCAGAACATTTATCACTCGTGAGCCACTATGTTGGGATTTTAACATTTTAACATTGACCACTGCTGCGGTAAGTCGCGGTAACTGTGCCTTGCCTTATTTTAATAATGCGTTACAAGTTAAGTGATTAAGCTAAGCAAAAACAAAGCAAACGCTAAACCTATCAAGAAAAGTTCAGAATGCAAGCTGAAAGAGACCACGGCGAGAACGCAAGATCAGGGAACGCGTGCTTCGGTGAGACGCGTCAGTGGCAAAATAATACACGAGTTTGTCGACGATATTTTAAACTTATGCAAGCTCATTTAAGACGCAGAAAACAAATCGAGGAAGCGGTTTACGATCCAAAATCTCTCCTTTAGCCTCGCCGGAAGCCGGTGGGGTCGGTGTCTGAATAACAAGTGAGGAGAAAGGATATACCAACAAAATAAAGTCTGAAAAGGCCAAACTACCTTCGCCCTCCCAGACGCTAGAAGAGCCCTCGCCCCTCCCGGTCCGAACAATCACCTTGCAGGGAGTTAGGCCTGGAAGGCGAACCCGGGGAAGCGGGAGCAGGTGTCTGGGCCCAGGATAGTTCTATTTGCCAAAACGCACGGCTCGGAGCGCCACTCACCCGTCTCCATAGCGACGGCTGCTGCCATCACCAGCAAAGAAGCTAAGCAGCCAGCACCCAGACACCGCGAACGCCGGGAGTGGCGGGGGAGGTTCCGGAAGCCGCGGCTCCCCCTTCCTGCCGCGGTGCAGTGTGGGATGCGGGGGGCGGGCAGAGCCTCGCGCGGGGGCGGCCGGCTCCGCCCATCCCAGGCCCGCCCCGGCCCGGCCCGGTCCCGCCTCCGCCCGCGCGGGCACCTGAGAGGCTAGGGGGCGATGCGGGGTCTGACCTAGCGTGGGGCCTAACCCAGGGTTTCAGAGGGGCCGTCACCAGCCCCCGCCAGGACCACTGTTCCTGCACGTCCCTGTGTCGTGGGATCCTCGGCTACCGCTGTGCCTGCGTCACAGTGGCATGTGATGTCACTCCTCACTGTGTGACGTAACCCGTCGAGGAGCGTGAGGCAGTGGGGCCTCGCGAGGCCTGCTTGGTTCCGTTACCCCTGTAAGATGGCCTCACCCCTTGGGGGAAAGCCCTCTCCGCCCCGGGCTGAGTCCGCCCGCTACGAGGAGACGGCGACGGTCCGCGTGGAGACCTCGTCCCACCGCGTGGAGACGACCTCCCGTCAGGTGCGGAGGTCTTCCCGGCAGGTGGAGACTACCCAGCGCCGCAGCGAGGGGCGCTCCGTCTCCCCGTCTGGGAAACGGCTCCCTCGCGTCTTCGAGGTGTCCTACCAGCACGTGGAAACCGCCTCGCAGCGCACGGAGACGGCCTCCCGCCGCGTCAGGGCCTCGTCTCTGCGGGTGGAGACGTCTCTGCACCGCGTGGAGAGCCCGCCGCGGCGGGAGCAGCCGGCCGCTCGCCAAAATGTCCAAAAGGCCCTATGAAATGCTTCCTTCCTCGGGGCCACGAGAGGGCCATGGCCCTTGGCCAGGGCAGAATTGCCTCCAGTTCGCAGCCAGCCTGCTGCCAGGTGGACCGATCATCTTTGGTTTCCTGGAAACACACCACAAATCTATTTGAGAAAGAGCCAAGCTGCGGTTTCGGGACTCAGCCAACATTCATTGACCCTGCTGCACCCTGGACCATCCTTTCCTGCCTTTGACCCAGTGAACTACTTTAACTTGAAGCCCGCACAAAAAGTTTTCAGGCCCTAGATATTGTATATATTGAGATGATGGACAAAGAGGCTGTTTGAACCTCTGAGGCAGGTGAGTTTTTAGATTCTTAGCCCCTGAACGACCTTTGCTGCTTCAAATTTAGGGACAAGGAGCAAACTGAAGTCATGACCAGTGGCATGATTATATGCCTGCAGCAAACCTGAGGGGCAAGGAACAGAGTTTCCTTAATTAATTAGTTGGCCTGTGTTTATGTATCAAAATTGTTATTTTCTTTATGCCAAGCCCTTGTGCATGGTAGCCCGAGCCACACACATTTTAACCTCGGTCAAATGTAGCTCAAAGTGAAACTATATCAACAGTCAAGAATAATCTTAGAAAGGAAACCTGACCTGTGATTTGAGGAGGTACAGGGGAGGAATATTTATTGAGCACCTACTCTGTGCCAGGTGTTAGTTTAGCATTTGGGCTATAGCAGTGAACAAGGCAAACAGGTTCCTGGCTCTTGGGGAGCTTACACTCTAGTGAAAAGGCAGACAACAAATGACAAAACAAGAGTTTTGTATTGTGATTAGCACTATGAAGGAAATAAACAGGTAATGTGATAGAGAATGTAAGGGGGTTCTTTTGATGGGATGGTCAGGGAAGGCCTTGCTGATTAGGCAGCATTTGATCTGTGACTTGTATAGTGAACAATGAGCCATGCGAAGGTCTGGGGAGAGTGCATTTTAGGGAGAGGAATCAGCCAAGTCCAAGGGGTGAAGGGGAGCAAGCTTGGACTGTTCAAGGAGCAGAAAAAAGACCAGTGTGGCTGGAGCTTAGGGAGGGAGAGCGTTGTATGGAAGAGAGGATGTTAGAGAAGCAGGCAGTGGCCAGTTCATAGAGGGTCTTGAAAGCCACAATAAGGAGCTTGGGTTTTATTCTAAGGTCAATGGGAAGACGCTGGAGGGTTTTCAGCAGGGGAGTGACATGATGCATTTTGCATTTTAAAAATATCCTGTTTCCTGTGTGTAGGATGTAGGACAGTGGTTCTCAGGGGTGATTTTTATCCCCCAAGGGACATTTGGCAATGTCTAGAGACTTTTTTTTGTTTGTCACAACGGGGCGGGGGGGGGGCAGTTGCTACTGGCATCTAGTGAGTGGAGACCAGGGATGCTGCTAGGCATCCTACAGTGCCCAAGACAGCCCCCCTCCCCTAAGCAAAGGGAACTACGTTTGGACAAACACACTTAGTCCAAAATGTCAGTAGTGTGAGGTTGAGAAACCCTGTTGTGTAGGGGACCAGAGAGGAAACAGGAACTAGTTAGGAAGCTAATAACGTGGTCCAGTAAGAGATGATAGTGGCTCATACTAGGGTGGCAGAAGTGGAGCTAGAGAAAAGAGCGTAGATTAGGGATGTGTTCTGGAAGCGGAGCTGACATGACTGATGGATATGGAAGGTGAGCGAAAGAGGAATAGAAGAATCAAGGATGACTTCTAAGTTTTGGCTTGAGCAGTTTGGTGTATGGTGGTGCCATTTACTAGGCTGAGAAATACTAGGGGAGGATCGGTTTAGGAGGAAAAATCAATTCCATTTTGGCCGTATTGAGTTTCAGATGCCTATCAAATACCCAAGTGGAGTTGACTGCAAGAGGCTGGCTGCCATGAGAAAGGTGAGGATTGGAAATATAAACTGTAGGGTCATCAGTCCATAGATGGTATTTAAAGCCAGGGGACTGAGTGACAATCATCTGCCAGTCTGTCTCGCTCATTTTATGCCCATGAATGGATTAGAGCTCTTGTTCATCAGGGAGCACCAGCTGGCTAAACAGCTCTTCCCCCGTCTCACCCCCGCAGGGTCTGGCTTGACCTACCGAACTTGTCCTTGCCTGTAGCCCTTTGGTAGCCACCAGTAAGGGAGAAAGTGTGCACTAAAATGTGAGACAAAAGCTTCTGAAAACTTGACTTTCACTGGCAACATTACACTGCTCCTGGGAAGAGGGTTCTTAAAGGTTCAGAAGTTCAACTTTTTCGGGGGTTTTGTGGGGTGGGGGGGTTGGAGGTTGTTGCATGGCTATCAGTGTCCCAGGTTCTCATGGGATGACTGAACAACTGAACTGATGTATAACAGTGGTTCTCGACTGGTGGCAGTTTTCCCTGCAGGGGACACTTAGCAATGTCTGGAGGCATTGTTGTCACAACTGTGGGGGTTGGATGCTACTGGCATCTAGTGGGTGGACACCAGGGATGCCACTACACATCCTACAGGGCGCAGGGTCATCCGCCACCCCATCCCCGACGACAAAGAATCACTTGGCCCAAAATGTCAATAGTACCAACATTGAAAATCCCTGAAGATTCTAGCAGTTTGAAAAGCTAGAGCGTGGTGCATTGGGGGAAGCACCCCACTTCATGACAGATTTGCTATGGGAAAAGGTTTAGAGGTAGTGGTCTCTGTCAAATGTCAGGGCAGGAACTGTCAGAGGGGAGAGATAATGTGGCTTTTCGAGGAGACCTTACATCCCTGCTTTCAACAACGTATGATATTTATCCCAGGAGGAAAGGCCGTCCCATCTAGCAAGATGTAAAGACCTTGATTTTGTGGGACCTCCTTGTGAGGTAGAGTACTCTCTGTTGGCAGGCACTGTGCTCAGTCATTACCACGTTACCTCATTTAATTACAGGGAAGTGCACTGGGCCTCCCAGGCCGATAGGGGCTCAGTCCAGGGGAACGTTAGAAAACCCCAGAGGCTACCCTAATGCTTCTGCCTCATAAAACTTCTGCTGTAGACTAACAATTAGACTTCAGAATTTTAGTCTTTGGTGAGCTTATTCATTCTTTTTAATGTGACAGACCGCGTGCATTGGTGAACTTACTCATTCTTTTTAATGTGACAGACCGCATGCATTATATACACTCTCTTAAGTTTTTTAAGTGAACAAAGTAGTTACTTTTCTTTAACAATGTTCCTTATCAATGTTTTTATTACAAAAGCAATAGGTGCTTAATGTAACAAATTAAATAATTCAAGATGTGTAAAGAAAAATTTAGTAATTTGTCCCTTTCCATTTCCATCCTCTGGAAATAATTCATGTCAGCAACTTGGTGTATATCCTTCTAGACCTTTCTGCATTAAGTGCTCCTAACCCCCTTCTTAGTCATACCTGGAAAAATGGTTGGAAGGTTACTGTGAAAAAGCCAAAGACTTGGTTTCTAGATGATTGATTCTCTTGGAAGGATATAGGATTCTGGTAGCTCTTTCTTTTTGTTACACTTGTTTCATAAGAAGGGTTTTTACCTAGGTTTCTTCCTCCCGGTTTCATTTACTCATATTTCCAAACTGAAATCCAAAGAGATATACTCAGAGCAAGGAAGTGCTCTGAGTATATTGTTGCATATTGT
The DNA here is from genome assembly GCF_002837175.3 of Physeter macrocephalus. NCBI lineage: Eukaryota > Metazoa > Chordata > Mammalia > Artiodactyla > Physeteridae > Physeter > Physeter macrocephalus. The sequence goes on from NW_021145512.1 coordinate 8,305, forward strand.
TAAGTGTGTGCTACCCATACTGTGTGTCATCATCCTTCCCACTTTGTCTTGGAAGTTCCAAAGGAGCGCGGGTGCTTTTGTATCTGTGACATGGTATACAATCGCTAGCCCAACGTGTGTGCAGTGAAGAACGAAGAGCAGTGCTGTCCCTCTATTCCCAGCCAGGAAGGCGTCGCATGGCTCCATCTACTAATCTGTTAGACTTACTGATCTAGGTAGTTAGTAGCCGTGACCTTCCTTCAGTTGTTGCCAACCAGGTTAGTTTGGAAAAACTAAGTACCTGTCAGGACCTGTCATTCTCATAATCCATTCATTTATATGTAAGCTGAGGGCAGCTTACAAAGTTCAGCGTATGTATTTTCTGTCAGCTGTGTTGAAAATACTTGAAAGAATTCTGTTGCTACAACACTCTTTCCCCAGATCACATGAGCCATGGAAAGAGTCAGGAGCCCAGCCAGCAAGGTATTTGGGTCAAGGGCCCATCTAGATCTCCCAGGATTCCGGTTCCTCCATTCTTACCACTGCTCCCATCCCAGCGTAGCTGGTACTTGACCCAGCCTCTAGGGGATTCCACAAGCTGTTAGGCTGGAGAAACAGTTCACCGTTTAAAAACTTTTTTTCCGAATCGTTGATCTTCATGGTACAGATGGAAAAACTGAAGTCCATAGAAGCCAAAAGTAATCTGGCCAGGAGCAGAGGTGCTAGCAACCACTTTTGACGGCCTCCTAGAATGGTTTCTTTTGATAACCAAGTGAAGGTAGGTCTAGTGTCCTTAAATTTAATTTACAGTGAGCATAGTGGATCATACTAAAAACAGAAAAGGAAGAGACACAGAAGGAGCATTTATACGGAATTCTACAGAGCACTCTCATTCCCGTGAGACTCCAAAAACATCATTATTTTGAAGCTCTGTTATTAAGTGCAGAAACATTTAGCATCATCATGGCTTCTTGATAAATTGGCCCCTTTATCATTATGAAATAACCTTATCTCTGGTAATGTTCTTTGCTCTGAAATCCATCTATTTGATATTAATATAGCTGCTCTAGCTTTCTTTTGATTATTGTTAAGATGGTGCATCTTTTTCCAACCTATTTGTGTCTTTTTATTTAAAGTAGATTTGTTGTTAGTATTATAGTTGGATCTTGGTTGGGTTTTTTTTTATCCTAATAATTTCTGCCTTTTGCTTGGGATGTTTAGACAATTTATATTTTCTGTAATTATTGATGTAGCTTTTTGTTTTATATTTGTTCCCTCTGGTCTTTGTTGCCTTTTCTCCTTTTTCTTTTTTTTAAGACTAATTTAGTACTTTTAATTATTCCATTTCATCTCCTTTGTTGGCTTATTCACTCTTTTCATTTTAGTAGTTTCATGAGGGTTTAATATACATTTTTTGACTTTTCATATTCTACCTTAACATGGTATTATACTCCTTGACCCATAGTATAAGAATCTTACAAGAGTATACTTCTGTTTTTCTTGACTTTTTTGCTATTGTTGTCATACATTTTACTTATACATGTTACAAATTCCACAGTACATTGTTAGGATATTAGCTTTAAACAGTGGATTGTCTTTTTTTTTTATTTTTTTACAGTAGGTCCTTGTTGGTTATCTGTTTTAAATATTCAGTTGATTGTCTTTTAAAGAATTTTAAGTGATAACTTAAAAGCTCTACTCACATAGTTAGCAGTTTTGATGCTCTCCATTCCTTTGTATAGATCCAGATTTCCATCTGGTAGCATGTTCCTTCTGCTTAGAGGACTTCCTTAATCATTGCTTCTAGTGCAGGTTTGCTGGTGATGAATTCTTTTAGTTTTTATATGTCCAATAAAGTCTTGATTTTGCCCTCATTTTTGAAATATATTTTGAAAATCATCAATGTAGTCTAATCCGTTTGTTTTACTTAATAAGGAAACTGAGGTACAGAGTGAGAACATCTTGCCAGTCACATGGCACTTAGCCTACCTGCAGTGGCACTGCCCCCACCGCTCTCTCAGAATAGCAAAGATTTTGCCACTGGAAACTCATTCATTTAGTTGTAGGTGGCCTGTCCACATTACCCTTTAAAGATACCAGGAGAAAGGGCTAAAGTAATTAAATTGCTCTTTAGTGTGTCTTCGTTGATCAGATTCCTTTACCACATCCAGAGCCGCTTCATCCATTAGGCGTGGCAGGCTATAACCCTACGGGTTGTGAACTTTGTAAGGGCCTGCCAAAATGGTTGAAGCGTGAACACTTCATTGGCTTCAAAATACAAGAAGAAGAAAATAGCAAAATTGAAATTAATAAGTGCCAATGTGCACACATTGTAATATATGTGATCGGATACGGATCAGGACCTCCAAAAATAAGAATATCTAAGACCCAGGTCTTAAAATGGCTCTGCCAAGGTAACTCTAAACTGATATCTGGACTCTGGTGAGATGACAGGGTAGGGCTTCTGTCCAAAAGTGATAAGACTGATAAGACTTTGGCCAGGGGCAGCCTAGAGATCTCAAGTTTCCTTTATTTTCTGTCTTCCCTCCTTTGACCAGACTGACCTTCCCACTGACTGAAAAACTAGACCTTGGATAAGTGAATTCACCCCTCTGGGCCTCACTGCCCCCACTGAAAATGAGATGTTTGGACTAATCTTTAGATCTGTGATTCCCAAAGTGAGGAATGCAAACGTTGCTGGTGTGCAAGAGGATTTTAGGAGGTATGGAAACATTTTTTATTTTATAATTAAATATTTATTTCAGTGTGTATTAGATAAAAAAATATAACTAGCCCCCAAACTTGTTATTTCACCAATATTTTACTTCAGCTATAGTAGGCATTTAAAAATGTTTAAGTGAATTGATTTAAAGAAAAAATAATCAGATTCCATAAACAATCGGCCTTGGGTGTGGCCAGAAGTTTGAAAGTAATATGGAATACACTGACTGATGTTTGGGAAATGAGGCACTAATTTAGTTCCTTAAGTGAATGTTTTTTGAACTCCATGAGAAAGCCTGGGGCTGTGACATCAATTTAGTGGATTGTAATCAGCATTTTTCTTATTAGTGAAATAAAAATAGAAAAATATAGAGTATATCAGAGTGTTCACACATAGTAAAGGTAAGAATTGCTTTGTGAAACTTTTCTGTATTGTCACAGTGTAAAATATGTTAATATTGAGGGTCACTGTCCAGAAAGTTGGAGAAAAGTGCATCCTGTGAGTCCATGACCATCTTTTTTTTTTTAACGTCTTTATTGGAGTATAACTGTTTTATGATGGTGTGTTAGTTTCTGCTTTACAACAAAGTGAATCAGTTATACATATACATATGTTCCCATGTGACCATCTTTGAGTTTGTGCCATGACAGACAGTGGACAGCAGAGGTCAGGCAATCCCTGCACGGCAGCAAAGGCTGATCCTTAGCCCAGCAGAAACCTCAAGGGAATGCCAAGCGGCTCAGAGGCCTGCCGCCAGTCCTGAGGTGACAATTGTTAACAGAAAATCCAGCTCATTGGCCTTCAGGGGTGACCACTACTGAGAGCGACCAGAGCTCCACGAGCACCCTGGTCCTCCCCTACAGCGGGACACTCCCGGTGGCACTGCCGCAGCCACTTCCCGTCTTCCATTCCTAGATTGCATTCTCATCTCTGGACTTTCAAAACACCCTGGGGATGCTTCGGTGTCTAGTGTTTCTCAGACTAAGGCCCTGTGATTCAGGATTGGGCCCTAGCCGTGTTCATCTTGGAAAATCAAAGTATCTTCGTGTTATGTGCCCACACTGATTTAAGGGAACACTCGCGTGTTTCACATTCCCTTCGCCTTGATTATTGGAGAGCACCCAACACGCGTTGAGCACTCGCTGTCCCCCAGGCACCGTTCAAAGCACTCCTGCTTTCCTCACATCTGCATGAGGTAGATCAGAACACTGGGGCAGAGAAAGGTTAAGTGATTTACCCCAGGCTACCAGCTAGGAGAAGGAGGAGCCAAGCCCCAACCCAGGCTGGCTCCACTACTTGTGCTCTCCGCCATTAGCTTTTGCTGAGCTCTAAGCGAGGGCTAGAGAGCCTTCCCAAAGTCTCTTCCTGCTCTTCCCAGTGTCATATCCAGTGGCCTCTTTGGTCCACATCCTCCCTGACCCTTCTGTAGCGTCTGACCCCAAGGACCATCCCCTTCTGGAAATTTTCTCCCCCATTGGCTTCCATGAGCTGCACTCTGGCCCCGTCTTCTTTCACTGAGTCCTCTCCCTGCCCCTGAAACCCTGCAAATATCAGTGGTCCCCAGGGTTCTTTCCTCAGCCTTCTTTTCTCACTGTGCACACCTCACCCCAGCACTCCTGGTGCCAACTGCTGCCTGAGTGCTGATGGCCTTCCCACCCAGACCTCTCTCCTGAGCAAGTGGCCTGGACATCTTGCTCTTGATGGCCTAGGTTCATCTTCTACTCAAAATGTCCAAAACCGGCCCATCTGCCTCCTGTCCCAACTCCACCCCATAATTTGGGGCATATTCCCACACACCTCTGCCTGCGTTTCCTCAGTGAATAACGTCATCTGCCCAGCTGCCGGGCAGAGATCTGTTACCTCTGACCTCTCACCATTACACCCTCATACAAGTCAGTCCAGTGGATCTATCTGCTTTGTCTCTTGAGACCAGCCATTTCCTTAGTTCAGAGTTTTGTCATCTCTCTGCCTGGTTTTCCTTTTCTCTCTTCTGATCCATCTCCAACATGCTACCAAAATTTTGTTTTGTGAAACACATTTCACTCTTTTCGTTCCCCTCTCCATCAAACACTTTCAGTGCTTCTGCACCTCCTAGGCTACGCCTGGCCTGGCCTTCAGTTCTCTGGCATCTCCGCCACCAGGCCCCTCTAGGCACTCTGTGCTACAGCCGCTTTGTGCTTGTACTCACTCCTAAAAGCACACTTTCTGTGACCTGTTTCCAACTTATGCTGGGACTCCAGCGCCACTCCCTGAAGGAACAAGAGGAGGAACATAGGAGTGCAGAAGGTGAAACCAAAGCATCTGCAGGATCTGGTGTTCTGTGAGGACGATACACCAGGTGTGGCTTATCCATTGTCCTTGTGTGACCAAGTGGGCACTTCTGGATAAAGGTGTGTCATGTACCAACACCCTGTCAAGCACATTAGTGTGCAGGGCCTGCATCCAATCCTGAGACCTTTAACTCAAGGCAGGAGCCTGGCTGTGATGCAAGAGATGCTATGATTCCCAGGAACCAGCATCATGACCAGGCCAGGCTTCCCATTGCCTCTCTGATCTCACCTCCTATCACTCCCCTTACCCCCAATTCCTTTTCACTTTATTTGCCTTCATGCTAATCCTTAAATATGCCAAGTTTATTCCTGCCTCAGGGCCTTTGCACTTTCCATGTATGCTGCCTAGAATGCTCTTCCCCAGATTTTTTTTTTTTTTTTTTTTTTTTTTTTTGTGGTATGCGGGCCTCCCTCTGCTGCGGCCTCTCCCGTTGCGGAGCACAGGCTCCGGACGCGCAGGCCCAGCGGCCATGGCCCACGGGCCCAGCCGCTCCGCGGCATGTGAGATCCTCCCAGACCGGGGCGCGAACCCGGTTCCCCTGCATCGGCAGGCGGACGCGCAACCACTGTGCCACCAGGGAAGCCCTTCCCCAGATTTTTTAATGATTTGCCTCTTCACATCATTTAGGTATTACATAAAATATTGATTTTACTGATTAAATACCTCCAACCCTTGTTTCACATTTTTCCGTAGCACTTACCACAATGCAAATTTATTTTATTCGTTGCTCGTTTACTGTCTGTGTTCCCCACTGGAAAGGCAAGGACCCTGACTTGTTTGTCACTATATCCCCAAAAGCCTGTAATGACACCTAGGACAGATCAGGTGTGTAATAAGTGTTTGTGGTAAACATGAGTGAGAGAATGAATGAATGGTCAGGATGAATTTCAGGACCCTCAGCAGTTTGGGCTCAGACTGAGACTGCCACTGTCCTCTGCCAGTCTGGGCAGGATTGGCTGGTGCTGAGCCCAGGTCTCTGGCAGGCTCAAGGGTGAGGAACTGGGGGAGGCCCGGTGAACTCTCACATTTACCCTTGGCCCTCTGATGATCCTTCTGCCAGGTAAAATCCTGCCTGTCCTCAAGGCCCTGCTCCATTTCCACCTCCCCAAGGAACCTTGCCTAGTCCTCCATCCCACCCTGAGCCCACTTCCTAAGTGTTGTCACTCCCCACTGCAGCTCCCTCTTTTTACGGCACCCATGTGATTGCTCTTTAAATTACTCCTCATAGTTTACGCCTGTCTCTCCCATGAGATTGAAAGCACATCAAGGACAGGGACTATCACAAAGCCTCTTTGTGTTCAGTAACTATGCCTAGACCGAATGAACAAGGTTAGGTTTGTCTGGACACAGGCATGATCACTGAATGTTCTCAGCCCCTGTAAGCCAGGGCATCCCCTGGCAGTAAGCAGGGGGTGTAGCTTCTCTAGAGCACAATTAAGGGCACATTTGGAAAGCCATACAGACTTTGACTAAAGACAGAATTGTTTGGTGACAGACGCTCACTCATATACTACATGGTCGTTTCCCCTTCTTTTTATTCACCCATGATTTACTGAAATCCCACCCAGTGATTCTGAGATGGCCTCCAGGAGCTAGGGGAAGACGTAAACGGGAAGATTCAAGTTCAGAATCAGATCTGTGCCTACCGTTGGGGCAGGCCAGGAGGGGTGACCCCACGATCCCTCCCTCCCTTTGCCTTCAGTCTGTTGTAAATTGCCTTCACCCCGTGATGCTTCAGCTGGGGGTCCGGACTTTAGCTGGCTTAAACAGATTGCTGTGCTTGCAAATAGCAAGGCACTTCAGAGCCTGCAAAATCACTTTATCCCTTTTCTTAAATGAAGATCCAACTCTACCATGTCTGTTCTGGTTTGGCTTCTTGGTCATAACCTTGGAGTGACTCAGCGGGCATCACCCAGACTCCCTGGGGCCACCAGAGTGAGCTGGCCAGGTGGGCAGCCTCAGCTGAGACTGTCTCCCAACCAGTCTGAGGTCTGCGGATTAGGCTTCATGGTTGGAGAGCTCCAGACAGGGAGCGGCAGGGTAGGTCCCTTGGGAAGACGGGAGCGTGTCGGGAGTCAAGGAGCACCGTTCACCAGCTACGGTGGGCCGCCCAAGCATCCAGGTGGCTGTTTTATGTAATTATTACTTTTTATGTACAGATAGTTTTATTTTTGTTTATTTGACCTACCATGGTCTTCGTATTCCCTATTTGCAAAAATATTCACAGTGGCCATACTATAGCATGTTTGACATATGGATAGCACTGTACTCATCATCTTTTATGTACAAAGCTGTTATTTTTCTGTTGAATTATTTCCTTGCAACCCATTCCCAGGAGTGGAATTACTGCGGGAAATGGGATGAACGTTTAAATAGCTCTAGAGCCGTATTGCCCAATTCCTTCCCTAAAAGGCAGTGCTAATTTATGGGGCCACTGACAGTGTGTTTAAGCAGCTTTTTCCACAGCCACGGGAGCATGAGATGTTACCATTTCCGTAATGTGTGCTAATTTAAGAGGTGTGGAGTGGCACATTGCTACTCCAGTGTGCGTTTCCCTGACTGCATTGAGGATGAGCCTGTTGTAGGTACTGGTCCACTCTTACAATGGCCTTCCTGCTGCGTCACCGGCCCTGTGTGTCTGTCTCTCTCCACCTCCCTGCCTCTCACTGAGTGTCGGCCTCATTCTCTAAGCCTGTCTGTCTCGGTCTTTCAGCCTCTGAATCCTGTCTTTCTCTGGTTTCTAACTGGGCAGACATGTGGCTGATTTGTGATGGTCCTAGACGAGCCCTGACAAGCAGCTGGCTGGACCCGGACACTGGCCCCTGGCCTCTAAGGCCTCCCTCCCCAGTGAACTCAGACAAAGCCCTTCCTTGCAGTGGGGGCTCATCTGGGCTGACCTCCCGAGAAATGGCTGGTAATGACCGGGCTGTCGCTCAGTGATCTCCTCCAATGATGTGTTCCAGGCTCTCCAGCCTCAGGACAACTCGCCAAACAGACCTGCACATCCTGGCAGTTGGGAATGTGTGGTCTGACAGAGCCAGTGAGTGGGGCCCCCAGAGTCCAGACGTGTGGACAGCAGAGGGGCCCACAGTGGCGACAGCAGCTTGACCTGCCTTCCTGCTCCAGTGAGCCCCTTGCCTGAAGTGGCAGAAAGAGCTCACCTCTCAGGCAGAAAACCCACTTGGCCCCAAGTGGATAGGGAGCCCCCAGCACTCCATAGTGTGGCAGGGACGGGGGGCTGGCACAGTGCTCCACTTCCAACGGCCTTGAAGGTTCATGGGCACTTGGGAAGATTTCAGAAAGGCACCTGACCTCAAGGGAAGCTGTGCAGGTGCCCTTGATGAGCCCCCGTGATTGGTGGGTTGCTGAGTCCAGGCTCCGGACCTGCCTGCTGCCACTTGTCACGGAGGCAGACAGGCCTTGAGAGTTTGGGCTCCTGCAGTCACCTCTCAGACTCCGTGGATGGTCCCAGCACATTAGAATACAAGAGATTGTTAAAAGCCAGACAGGAACTCAAACATCAAGTTTTCTACCCTTTCATCTAATATTCTTAACACTCAGCTGTTTCTTTTTTTTTAATTAATTTATTTATTTTTGGCTGTGTTGGGTCTTTGTTGCTGTGCACGGGCTTTCTCTAGTCGCAACGAGCGGGGGCTGCTCTTCGTTGTAGCGCGAAGGCTTCTCATTGCGGTGGCTTCTCTTGTGGAGCACGGGCTCTAGGCACGCGGGCTTCAGTAGTTGCAGCACGTGGGCTCAGTAGTTGTGGCTCGTGGGCTCTAGAGCGCAGGCTCAGTAGTGGCACACGGGCTTATTTGCTCCGTGGCATGTGGGGTCTTCCCGGACCAGGGCTTGAACCTGTGTCCCCTGCATTGGCAGGCGGATTCTTAACCACTGCTCCACCAGGGAAGTCCCAAAATATTCTTCATAAACACTTTTAATTTCTGAATAAGAGTTTTGAGTGGACACACCATAAATACCTACTATTATCCAAATGTTGGGCATTTATGTTTTTCATTTTTCAAGAATGTAAAAACACACTGAAAAAAAAAACGCTGAGGTAAACATCTTTTAAATGTAAATCTTTGTCCGCAATTTGAATTTTCCCTTAGATTAAATTCATACTCATAGGGGTATAAACATGTTTTTAGTCTTTCTGTTTTGCTTTCCGGAAAGTTTGAACCAATAACATGTGCCTAAAACAAACAAACAAACAAACAAAAACACATGCTTATCTCACTACACACAGCTACATGAAGAAATATCATTTTTTTTTAAATTTACTTATTTGAAAGGCAGTGAGTCTGCTGCTTCCTTTTAACAGATAAACTGAGACTCAGTGAGGAAAAGAGACCTGCCTGGGGTCACCGCAGGAGTGTGTTATCTCATTCCATCCTCACAGCCTGCGATAGCGGGGAGCTAAAGCACACAGATAGGGTAACCCGCCCAGTCTCCCGCTCGGCGCGTGAGACGTGGAGCCTGAGTTCAGTCCTGCACAGTTGGAACCTATAGGGCCCTTCACCTCTGGCCTGTACTTCACCTCTGGCCTGTACTTCACCTCTGGTCTGTACTTCACCTCTGGTCTGTACTTCACCTCTGGCCTGTACTTCACCTCTGGTCTTTGGCTGTTCTTCGTTCCCAGATACCATGCTGAAAGGTGGTTTGGGGCCAAGACCTGAAAGGACTTGGAGTTTGGATTTACCCTGTAGACAGAGGGGCACCATTAATGGGTTCTTACGCCTCAAGACTGTGTTTTACAGAGATGTTTCTGGTAGACTGGCTGGGGGAGGCTGGCGACAGGGAGGTTGGTTGGGGAGGTGCGGCACACAGATAATGTGAACAACACAGAGGCCTGCACAGACCCGTTCGCACGTGGGCTTGTGGGTTATGGGCCGTGGGCAGTCGGGAACATTAGGGGTCTGGGGAGGCCTCCTCCTGTGCCCTTTTCACTGGGCAAGGGCCATTTTTATCTGCTACACGTCAGGCAGAACCTGTGCCAAAGGCCAAAGACTCCACCTCAAATCTAGCAAATAAGAGAGAGGATGGTATGGATTACGTTATATTTAAAACAATCCCACACAATGCCTGTAATTTTTTACTCTGACTCCGTAATTATAACTCAAGACCAGTCGGATCATAGTTATCCCCACACCGACCCGCTGTCGAGACACATTGAATTAAAGGCTTTGCTGCTTCTCCAGATTCTATTTTAGATGCCAAGCACTGGCAGGTAACTGGCCTTTCACAAGGCTCGTCTTGGTGGAGCCCCTCACGGGGCAGCCTGCACGAAGGCCAGGTCAACACTGGGCTCTTGAAAAGACCACCGATATTTGTGATGCTTTGCCCAACCTGAGCCTCAGGCCTGAGCCAGGGTCCTGGAGAGCTGAGGGAGCGCCATCCTTGGAGCAGGCCAGCCTCCTTTGGTCAGGCCCATCTCAGAGCCTCTGCACTCTAGAAGATTCCTGAATGCTGCTCTCCCCTAGACCCTGACCAGGGTCCCAGGGTCAGATAGGCCAAGCCCTGGCTATTGGGCACAGTTGACACAGATAAGCTGGCATTGCCATTGCCCAAAGGGGCCTAATTTAGAAAAGACGAGAAAAAGGAAACCAAAGGAGCACAAGCCAGCCAGGCTTACACGGGCAGCCCCTGTGACTAACCAGGCCTAGGCTATTTAAGGCCCCCTCCCCATCTTGGGATCCACCAAAGAACACCACCTCTCAGCCCCACAAAGACGCCCCTGACAGAGCAAGAGTGGGGTTGGGTCCCTCCTCACAGACCTGGAGCCCCACTGCCCCTTCCTCCACGTGGCCCCCGACACCCAGTCCTGCCTCCAGGGAACCCTGTGGGGGAGATAGGCTAGCTCCTGTTTATCCATAAACTGCAGGCAGGCCTGGGCTCTGTCGGAGGTCCTTCACATGTACCATCCCATTTACTCACATCTCGTAATCATCGCTTTAGACATGAGGAAATGGAGCGCGGAGAGGTAAAGTGTGGGGCTCCAGGCCACCCAGTCCATATGTGAAGGAGTGGGAGCTGGAACCCACTTGTCAGACTCCTCCAGATCACACGGTTCGTCCATAGGCAGCTTGCCTGAAACCACCAGGCCTGCTCCCAGCTGCTGCTTGGTGGTTTCACACCCCTGGCAACTTGCTAAGCCCTTGGGCCCAAGAAAGCCCAATCCCAGTACCTGTCTTAACACAGCTTTCTGCAGCACATGGACCCTTGCCTCAGCCAGCTCCTTGCACAGACCCTTGCTCTCGTGTCCCACAGGAAGAACAGACAGTTCCTTCCTCAGGCCTTTGATGCGTCTTGTACTTCTATCTTGACATTTAAGACATTATCGTCACCATTCACATGACTCTCCTACTAGACTTCTCGGGGGCAGGGCCTGTGTCCTGTCTCTTTGTTACTAGTTTGACACCTGGCACATAGTGGCTGCTTGCTGTTTGTTTTTTGGTTTTTTGGTTTTTTTTAAATTTATTTCTTTTTGGCTGTGTTGGGTCTTCGTTGCTGCACGCCGGCTTTCTCTAGTTGCAGCGAGTGGGGGCTACTCTTCGTCACGGTGCGCGGGCTTCTCATTGCGGTGGCTTCTCTTGTTGCGGAGCATGGGCTCTAGGCGCGCGGGCTTCAGTAGTTGTGGCGCGTAGGCTTCAGTAGTTGTGGCTCGTGGGCTCTAGAGCGCAGGCTCAGTAGTTGTGGCGCACAGGCTTAGTTGCTCCGCAGCATGTGGGATCTTCCCGGACCAGGAATCGAACCTGTGTCCCCTGCACTGGCAGGCAGATTCTTAACCACTGTGCCACCAGGGAAATCCCTGCTTGCTGTTTGTTGCAAGAAAAAAGGAGAGTCTGCAAAACCATTCATCCTTTAAAACTATGCCTAGGATAGATCCTGGGAAGGCGTTCCTGATTCACGCAAGCTGAGTTAACCCCGTCTGCTCCTATACAATCAGTAGGAGGAGTTTACTTGGGTACACCTTTGGGGGCAGGGACAGAACCCGATTCTTCCCTGTGACCCTGTCTCTCAGCACAGAGCAGGCATCTAGCAGGGTCAGTGAATGTAGGACTGAATTGCTCTTTGCTTCAGAGTCCCAGATAAAGGGCACCATGACCTGAACCAGCCAGCTGCCCAAGTCACCAGGCTGAAACCACCGAGGGCTGGCATGCCAGGGATGTTTGCTGAGGAAGGGAACACCGAAATAAAACCTAACTTTAAAAAAGAAACACACCCAATAGGTGTTCTATTTCTATGAAAATCAGCTCTGTTTTTAGGTAACTGCCATCCTGCCTCACCTCCCCAAGGTGGGCCCTGCCTTCCCACAGGGCCCCTCTACACCCCACCCGGTAATCATGGCCTTACCTGCCCCCATCCCCTCCCCTGTTTGCTCTCTGGGGTTTCCCTCGATTGCAGGGTGAGAGCTTCCAGACGCCCCAGAGGCCTGTCTCATGCCGGCCCCAGACTCCCTCCCTCCCTCCCTGACCTGCCGTTGTCAGGGCCCAGGTCTTGTGGGGTGGGGGAGAGGCAGGGCAGGGAGTCAGCCCCTTAACTGAGCCAGAGCAGGGCAGCTTCACAGCTAGGGGCACAGGAGCCAGGCCCTGCTCCTCCCAGGTCTCTGTCAAGCCAGCAGGGCCCCACTCCCTAGTTCAGACAAAACTCGAGGTCTGCATGGCACAGTGGAGAGAACCGGGCTTTGGTGTCAGGCTTGCGGTGCTGGGCCTGGGCCTGGCTCCTCCTCCTCGGCTGCCAGCATCTAGGCAGGCCGCCTACCTCCCACCCTCTCCCAGCTTCAGACCCCTCCCTGGCCAAACAGAGCCGGACCTGCTGCACGGGTCTGCTGAGGGCCACGCCACGATGAATTTCTCGCAGGGTGAGAAACTTGGATTGGAGAGCAGCAACTCCATGCTTCCTGTGTGCTCATCAAGAATCAAGCTCTGGGGACTTCCCTGGTGGCGCAGCGGTTAAGAATCCACCTGTCAATGCAGCAGACACGGGTTTGAGCCCTGGTTCGGGAAGATCCCACATGCCGCGGAGCAGCTAAGCCCAAGAGCCACAACTACTGAAGCCCACGTGCCTAGAGCCCGTGCTCCGCAACAAGAGAAGCCACCGACCGCAATGAGAAGCCCACGCACCGCAACTAGAGAAAGCCCACGCAGCCACGAAGACCCAACACAGCCAAAAATTAATTAATTATTTTTAAAAAAGAATCAAGCTCCAGGCACCCCAGTCCTGTCCTGTGAGCCTCCTTCTGGCTCATCCTCACCTCCTCCATCAGCTCCTTTGTCCCAGAGTCCCCCTGGAGCCTTAGGGAGCACCCCACTCTCTGGCAAGGTTCCTGCTTCTCACGGAGAGCCAACAGGGTGAGGGACCCTCAATACCTTGGCAGCTCCCCCCAGCCTCCAGCCAGATTCTAGGAAGAGACCAGGGCAAGCCTGAGGCGGGGGTTGGGCTGAGGCCCACCGTCCTGGGAAACTTGTGAGCCTCCCTCACAGCTCAGCACTCAGGCAGGCATCCAACTACCCACAGCTGCGGTTTCCAGAGAGCCGGGCCTCCCACCGCAGGGACAGTAAGCTGAGAAGCACTGGAGCTATAAATGTGAAGTGGTGAACCATGGGACACTGCCGCAGCCCCACAGCGGGCAGGAGCCTGCCCCCCCCGCACCGCCTCCCTGCCTCCTGGCAAGCTTCAGGCCCCACCAGGCCTCTGAGACAGCCCAGGCCTGTCCACCGGCTCCACTCTGGGCTCTGAGCAGGGCTGATGCCCCACTCCCACCCCCGGGAGGTCCCAGGCACAGTGTAAGGCCCGGCTGGGGGCGGGGCAGGCAGGACACCACACAGCACTTTGTACACCAGTGGTCAGGGCCTCTGGTCTTACCTCACAAGCATCTTCTTATTTTATGTTGACTTATGCAAAAGGAGGGGGGCCCGTAATCATTTTGAAGCTTGCTGCTTCTAAAGGTCTCACTCCTCCCCGTGGGTGGTACCGAGTCACAGCTTCAGATCCATCTGGAGGCTACCTTGGGCACAGTCAGAGTGACCCTGGGGTGGACCTGGGGCTCATGTGGTCCTGATGGGCATCCTCACAGGCCCTGCCAAAAAGGAGACCCCGGGAGCGTCAGTGTTGCCTGATAACATAAGAGCAGCCCCTTCACCAAGTGCCCGCCCTGTGCCCAGCCCAGAGCTCTCAGACCATATAGAAGGGTCATTGTTTCACAGGCAAGAGACCACACCCACGGAGGAAGTCCGGAGCTCGGCTGTGCCTCACGTCTCACCACCACTCCCACACTTCAGACCTGGGCGGGAGTGCAGTGCAAGGTGGGGAGCAGGGGCCCATCTGGAAGGGTCTGGGGAAACAGAGAACAGGAAGGAAGCCCCCTCTTTCTCTCCTCTCAGAGGCTGTCAAGGACAGGCCTCTTCTCCAACACCCCTACTCTGCTGGACAATCTGTCCCCTAGCACAGGCCCCTCCTGTTAGGCTAGGGAGCTGGCCAGGAAAGGTAAAGTCACCCTCAGTGTGTCTGTCACCTGCCCCACATGAGAGCTCAGAGGTGAGCCCTTGGGTCTCTGGGAAGGCCCCACACAGTGGGATTGTCTTGAGTGATATCACTTCAATATCCCTTAGCTGGCGCCCCTCAGGGAGGTGGACAGAGATGGATACCTAGGGAGTTCCATCAGCCACAGTGGAGGCCCTGCCAGGAGGAAGCACTCTGGGCTGGGTGTTGGGCAGGAGAGACAGCGAGGGCTTCTAGACATGACCCCAGGCCCAAGGGTCACTGGCCAAGGAAGCAGCTGGCAGCCTGTCCTCACCCCTTGTGAGTCAGGTATTTTGGCTTCCCAAGTCCACAAATGGGGAAGAACAGGCTGGGCAAATGTTTACTGCAGAAAACATTTAGTATTTCTCATTTGTAAGAAACTTGAAAACTTTACAGGAGGACGTAAAAGTTTAATATATGGAAGAATAACATTTTGTTGTGTAGCATGGATCAATATTACAAAGATGTCATTTCTCATCTAACCTAATCTATAAACCTGTTCTGATTCATTTAGTCATCTAATATGTATTGAGCCATTACTGTGTACCAGGTGTGTTCTAGGCACAGGGAATACAGGATTGAATGAAACAGGCAAAAATCCCTGCCTTCATGGGGCTTACAGTCTTAAAGATAGCAGAGAGATAGACAAACAAAATAAAGAACTAAAGAAGTAAATTATATAGTACGCTAGATGAAAAATGCAATAGAGAAAAATCAAAGACATTATAGAGGGTGTGGGGTGGGTGGGGAGTTATAATTTAAAACAGACTGAGTAGTAGTAACATTTGAGCAGAGATTTAAAGGAGGTGATGGGGCAGGAGTGTACTTGGTGTGCTCTAGGAGCAGCAAAGAGGCCTGTGTAGTTAGATCAGAGTGAGTCAGTGGTTCTTAGACATTTGGGGGTGCCTGGAGACATTTTTCATCGTCACAACGGGAGGTGGGAAGTGCGGGGTTGCTGCTGGTCTCCGGTGAATAGATGCCGGGATGCTGCTGAACATCCTGCAGTGCACAGACAGCTTTCCTGCAACAAAGATTTATTTGGTCTGAAATGCCAGTTGTGCTGAGGTTAGGAAACCCTGGACAGTGAGGCAGAGTAGCAGAGAGATAGTCAGAGAGGTAACTGCCAACCAGGTTTTTTTTGGAACTAGAGAAGCTGATTCAGAAATTCTTATGGAAAAATATGTGATAATAGCTGGGGGCAGGAGGTGGGGAGGACTAAAAAGAAGAATAAACAGAGTTTTACCATATTTTAGCATATGCTATAAATACACTTACGACAAATGACTAATTTCCTTAATATATAAAGAGTTCTTATAGGTGAATAAGAAAAGGCCTTTTTAAAAAACTCTTAAAAATAGGAAAAAAGGAGTTTTCCCCCCAAAAAAGGATACACAAATGGATTATAAATATGTGAAAAAAATTATAAATGTTGGGCTTCCCTGGTGGCGCAGTGGTTGCGCGTCCGCCTGCCGATGCAGGGGAACCGGGTTCGCGCCCAGCTCTGGGAGGATCCCACGTGCCGCGGAGCTGCTGGGCCCGTGAGCCATGGCCGCTGAGCCTGCGCGTCCGGAGCCTGTGCTCCGCAACGGGAGAAGATCCCACATGCCGCGGAGCTGCTGGGCCCGTGAGCCATGGCCGCTGAGCCTGCGCGTCCGGAGCCTGTGCTCCGCAACGGGAGAGGCCGCAGCAGAGGGAGGCCCGCATACCACAAAAAAAAAAAAAAAAAAATTATAAATGTTACTTGCAATTTAAAGAAATGAGAATGAAAATCATGAGATAGCATTTTGCAACTATCAGAGTAGCAATGATTGAGAAATTTGATTATATACAGAGTTATTCAGGGTATGTGAGAATATGGCCTCATGCACAGTTCTTTTTTTTTTTTTTTTTTTTTTTGGCTGCATTGGGTCTTCGTTGCTGCGCGCGGCCTTTCTCTAGTTGCAACGAATGGGGGCTACTCTTCATTGCAGTGCGCGGGCTTCTCATTGCAGTGGCTTCTCTTGTTGTGGAGCACAGGCTCTAGGCTCACGGGCTTCAGTAGTTGTGGCTCACGGGCTCTGGAGTGCAGGCTCAGTAGTTGCAGTGCACGGGCTTAGTTGCTCCGTGGCATGTGGGATCTTCCCACACCAGGGCTCGAACCCATGTCCCCTGCATTGGCAGGCGGATTCTTAACCACTGCACCGCCAGGGAAGTCCTCATGCACAGTTCTTGAGAATATATATTGGCATAGCCTTTTTGGAAAGCAAGTTGGCAATATCTGTCCCAGATTTTTGGGGGGGGGGTGGGGGGGGCTGAGGCGCCACACAGCTTGTGGGATCTTAGCTCCCCAACCAGGGGTGGAAACCGGGCCCTCAGCAGTGAAAGTGCAGAACCTTAATCACTGGACTGCCAGGGAATTCCCCTCTTTCCCAGATATAAATACATATACATTTTCATCCAGCATGCCATTCTAGGCAAGTATTCTACTCACGTACGTTTACAAAGATTTAAGTACAGACATGTTTATTACAGTCTTAGCAAAAGATTGGAAATGACCCAAATGCCCATCAATAGGGGTCTTGTTTATTATACGGTATACACTTACAATAGAATACTATGCAGCTTTTAAAAAGACTGAGGCTTACTCCTAGGCACACAGCCAAGAGAAGTGAAAACATATGTCCACAAAAAGACTTATGCAGAGAATGTTATAACAGCTTTATTCAGATAGCCCTCAACTGGAGCAAACCTAACGTCCATCAAAGGAGAATAAACAAACTGTGACATATTCATACAATGGAACACTACTTAGCAACAACGATAAAAGGAATGAATGGATACACACAACAGGAATGAATTTCTAAAGCATTTTGTTGCACAAAATAAATCAGACACAAGAGTAGGTACTGTATGATTCCATTTACATGAATTTCAACAGGCAAAACCAACCCATGCTGACAGAAATCAGTACAGTGGTTGCCTCAAGAAGGTGCAGATTCCTGGAAGGGGCAAGAGAACCTTCAGGGGTTAAGGAGATGGAAATGAGGTGTTGCTTACACCTTTTATACAGTTGTCTAAATCACTGAAGTGTACACTTAAGATCTTTGCAATTCACTGAATTTAATTTTACCTCAGTTTATAAACAAAATTGGGAATTCCCTGGTGGTCCAGTGGTTAGAACTTGGTGCTCTCACTTCCAGGCCCTGGGTTCAATCCCTGGTCAGGGAACTAGGATCCCACAAGCTGCGGAGCAGCCAAAAATAAAAAATGAAAAAATAAAAACAAAATTAACTATTGAATGGGGAAGTAAAGTCAAACTTAATATGTCCTGAAATGGAATGATCTCCAAATAAATTAAGGGGGAGGAGTGGAAACAAGGACAGAAAATGTGTATAGTATGCTCCCAGGTGTAATAAAGAGGACACATACCTATTACATAAGCTTGTATACAGTTGGCCCTCTGTATCCTCGAGTTCTGCATCTGCAGATTCAACCAACCACCATGCAGGATCACAGATATGGGGGTGCCGACTGTACTAGGCCATTTTATACAAGGGACTTGCGCGTCCGCAGATTTTGGTACCCTCGGGGGTCCTGGAGCCAACCCCTGCAGGCTGACTATATATGTATCAGGTCTGGAAGGACATGTAAGAAACTGTTGGGCAATGGTTGCCTTTCTGGAAGGGCCTGGAGGCCTCAAGGTCTAAAGTAGAGGGACATGTCTCAATACTTTTTTGTACTGTTGGAATTTTTTCACTGTGTTCATGGTAACTTTTCAGATATAAAAACTAGTTAAAATTTCTTGATTGGATAACGGTGTTCTGAGGTTGAATTGTCATATTTCTCTACCCTTGATAGCTGGAAGCAGGGACATAAATGCTGCTCTAACACTGCCAGCAGTGGGCGGCCTGTGTCTCTGAGAGTAGAAGTGGGCATTTGCACAAGCATATCAGGGAAGCGGCTGGAAGGCGTTTCTGGGGTAGGGAAGTGAGAAGCTGAATCCTGGCTCAGGACACCACAGGAAATAAACTGAATATCTATCTGAGCACAAGGATTTTGGCAGGAAATGATAAGCTTTCTGTTGGAGAATGTAAAAAGCCAACCCATGATGTGGAGGATGTATCATGATGGAATTTTTTTTTAATGTGAAAAGAAGCTTCTTTGGTGGGTTGGAAGACAAGGCTTTTAAGAGGATGTGGGACCAGGGGAGAGAGTAGGCCAGAAAAAGGAGTTCTGAGCTAAGAACAGGACTTCCAGGTGTAATTTTTAACCAGACAGTCCAGCATTTGGTCTTTATTTCCACAAACAAGAACATGCCATCAAGGGTCCTACCAGGGAATGTCCATATTCATTTTGAGAACTGGACCCTGTGCTAGTGAGCTGACTCCCTGCTTGAAGTCCAGAGCAAAAGTTTCATTATCCATTATTCTTCTGTGTAAGGGATGGTGGGGAGGAGGGACGACTTCTCCTGTCCCAGGGAGATGCCCTGTTCACTGGCTTTGCCAGAGGAGGCGGTCCAGGTCTTTCCCCAAGGAAGTCCTCAGCTCAGAGGGACAAGGAAGGATCCCAATTCCAGGATCAACGGTAAGGAACCCTGGAATGCATGGGATCCTTGTGGAGTCATCAGTCCCTGGCAAAACGGTTCAGAGAGCAATCCTGGTCAGGATTATGCGTTCAGCTAACCTTGGGCCCAAATGTCTGATATATGCTAAGAAGAGAGAAATCAAGGGTCTTGGGTAGAAGCTCTTTACAAAATGTAAGAGGCAAAATATCAATGGGGAAAAGGTCTCAGAGGGCTTTCGGCAAATGGCTAAGACCCAGGTGGGAGCAGGGAGTGGACCATGTAATAGACTTTAAGCCAAGACATCATGGGGATGTGGCAGGGGCTGCATCTGGCCCAAGCAGATGAAGGGTCAGTGGGGTAAGGGTATTCATGACTCTGGGGAAAGGCCCTTACAGATGCTCTAGTCCGACCCCTTCCTGATGGAAACTGAGGCCCAGAGAGTGGACTGACTTTTTCAGTAGCCGACGTCAGGACTGAGCTTGGTCCATGACTCAGACTCTAGCCTCCCAATCCAGTGGTTCTCCTGGAAGTGGAGGCAGAGGTGAAGCCCTTGACCAAACACATACTCTCTTCCTACCTAGGAATGTGTTTCTACTGAATTCCATGGAAAGGGAGCCACTCAAGTAGCCTGGAGTGAGGGCAGCCCTCTGAAAGGGTCATAATAGCAGACCCTGGTTCATCACCTACCCAGCAGCTCCCCCTTTTCTTCCCCTGCCGGAAGCCAGATTTTGTAGTAGGTGAAAACCTCTTGATTTCAGGAAACATAGGCCAATTTCCCAAGGCCAAGAAATGAGTCCTAATTGGTCTCATGGTATTCCAATTCCCCTTTGTCAGTGATTGGCCTAAGGGTGGGCATACGATCTAGTTCTGGCCAACAAGACATAAAGGGAAGATTGTAGGGCCTTCTGAGAGAGCTTTTGCTTTTCTAATAAAAGGGAAAGATGCAGTAGGCGCCATCATGCCCCCATCTCGCACACCTTCCTTCCTGCCTTCAATGCAGATGTGTATGTAGTGTGAGGGTCAAGCATGAGAGTAAAGGCATAGCACCCTTAAGATAGCAAAGTGGATGATCAAACCCAAGTCTTTGGTGGCCCGAGTGAGCTGCTGGACCAGCGCCAGCAACCGTCTACCTCCAGACTTCTTGTTACGTAGACATTAAATGCCCTTATGATTTAAGCCGCTGTTAGCTAGGTTTTCTCCTACTTGCAGCCGAAAGCAATCCTGATCGGCACTGGCCATAAATGTTAGTGCAACTCCAGCCAACTTCAAGAGACGCTGTTTAGAAACAGCCTTTGGTCAGCCTCCTCAACCTTGGGATCTGTTCTCCTGAACCCCCGCCCAGCTTTCTTGTCATTCCTCAACCAGATGGAATCCCCCCACCCTTCCACCCACCCCACCACATCCTCCCCCATCAGCCTGGCCAGTCCTACTCATCCTTCATTGCCCACATTGGATGACCTTCACTGACCTTGCTCACTACCACCAGGCATACATCTAATTGAAAACACTGATCAATCATTTATTTACCAATCATACTTGTGGTGGCCTGCTGTGGATTAGCCATAGGGCCAGCACTGGACCCAGCAGGCAGTGCAAGTCCTTGGGAGCCCTCACTGCTGGGGCAGACACATCAAGAGCAGCAGCGTAGGGAGTAGTGATAGAGGGGTGGGTCGGTTTTATCTTGGCAGGGGAGCAGGTAGCCATTTCCATACTGCTCTCTCCAACCAAAGGCTTTATTTCTCTGGGCAAAGACCAGCCCTGTCTGTTCCAGGACTGACCTAAGCCCATCTCCGAGGAGGCAGCAGAAAGGGCTCTTGTGAATGATCCCTGAGCAGGCAGGGCCTTGGGGTAGACGTGCTCTTGGCCACCCACCTTTCCCTACTGTCCCTGTAAGGCCAAGGCCCTTAATGGCTAGAGGAAGCAGCAGTGGACATGGCAGCGGAAGATCCAAATTGGAACCTTAGCCACCACTAACTTGATGTGTGACTTTGGACATGACGTGGCTTCTCTGAGTCCCAGTATTAATGAAAGACAGAGGAGGTTAATAAAGCCTGCCTATCTCTCAGGCTGCTGCAAAGACTGAATGAGATAACTGTCCGATGCACCAGGGCCGGGGAGTTCTGGCACACTGGAGGTGGGCAGTAAGTGTTCATTCATCCATCTGCCTGCCCACCCCCACCCCACACACAGCAGAAAGCCAGAGACAGCGCTGTGCACCTTCCATGGGGGACAGACCGGGCGCTCAGACATCATCCCACCCAAGGAACCGGGTGGTGTATGCTTGGTCCTCGGGTGGGGCATGGGGGTTCCTTGGGTTCCCAGACTTTCTCCTGCTCTGAAAAATACCATCAACGGGCAGCACAAGAAGGAAAGAAAATTGGGCTGGTGGGTAGGAGGATAGGACTCTCTCATGTGTCTCTCACAGATTGTTCTGAGGGTTCCCCGGCCCCTCTGGAGTCTTTGTCCAGCAACTTCAGGTAGATTCACTCACAGGCAGGGGCTGTCTGCTCAGGGACCGCCGGGCACTGCGTGTTCTCAACGATGCTCTGTCAGCAGCAGGCTAGACGGCCAAGACCAGTCAGCAGAGGGAGGCTTTCCCCAGAGGTGCCCAAACTCTGGCGTGACAGACAAACCCTGAAGGAACCCTGCTTTGGGCGGTTAACAGGTATTCCCTCTGGGTCTGCAGGTGAGGGAGGACCTAGACCTCCGCCTGTGGCCCCAAAGGAGGCCATCACTGCCCATACTTGGAGTGTGATCTCAGCTGTCGTGGGGCGGGAAAAGCATCTCCCGGAAGAGCCAAACTGACCTGCCTGGGAGAAAAGGGGCGGATTCCAGCAAATGTTGGCCAGACAACAGAGGGGCCTAGGAGCTGAAGGAGGTGCCCCGCAGAGCTGGGAAGGGGGTCCAAACTGTCAGTTCAAACGGAGCAGTGAACTGTCAGCGGGTTGCTGCCGGTGGTGTCGTCCGCAAGTTATTGACTCAAATTCCTCATCCTTTGGATGAGGACCACCATACTCCTGGTGGTCCCAGGAGGCTCTGATTCCCACTCGCTCCAGCAGTGGAAAGCTGCCCAGGACCAGACATTTTGTCCCCGGGCTGGATTGTCCCTTCCGAGTGACAGGAGGGATCTGAGGCAGCCCAAGGTAAGCTGGGAGAGACACAGGCTCTGGAAGGTTGTTTTCTCACCTCCAGAGCTGGAATCTGATTGCCATTTAGATGACGAGAGAACACCAGAGCCCGGCCATGGGGCCAGCTCGAGGCTTAGTGGGGGTGGGACCCTGCCCGTCCCAGAGATGATGGCAGGCCCCAGGAAAGATGGACGCCAGCAGCCTTATGGGAGGCTCCCTTCACTTCTGAGCCTGCCCTCCAGACACCCGTCCCCAGCTGAGATCCCAGGCGTGGAGGAAGAGGTGGCCCGTTGGCTGGGGCTCCGTGGGGTGTGGGCATGATGGGGTCACCTTGGGGCATGAACCCCAAAGCTCTGCTGTAAGTTGTACTGGAAGGTTCGGGTGTCCTCAGGAGGGCAGGGGCCTTGGGCGTGGTCTTGCGGCTCTTCCTAAGTCTCAATGTGCTGTCACATTAGCCCAGTCAGGGAAACTGTCCAAGTCAAATATGACCCGTCCCCAGGTGTTGACGGCCAAAAATACACAGGTGATTCCAATGACGTTCATTATTAGTCCTGTTTTCATCTGGAAAAAAACAGGGTCAAAGTCAGCACCCTCGGGAATGCCAGGCTGTCAGAACAAAGGTGAATGGGCCTTGGGAACCAGCACTCTGGGAGAAGGGAACAAAGGCTGTTTGCTGGGCCTCCCGTCCCCAGGCCCGGCCCTGTGCTCACCCCAGCCCCCAGGCAGAGCTACTTCGTGTCCAGTAAGAATCACCACTGCTAAAGCAGCCTGGGAAACAGGCAGGACAGGTGGGCTCTTCAGGCTCATTGGGACGTTTGGCAAACTGGGCCTCAGGGAGGCGAGGGAGTTACTGGAGGGGCCCGGGTCTGAGTCCAGGTCCAGCGCTCACCCCAGCGCCTTCACCGTCCCACAGGCACGTGCTGGCCTTTCGAGGGCCTGCTCTGCGTTCTTTGGGTGCTCACTAACCATTGCTTTCAAACCCTGTGGCAGATTTTTCACTGGGGATTGGAATTGAGTTTGCAATTCCTGGCTTCTGGGACCCACCCTCTGTGTGAGAATGCTCCATGGAGTCCCAAAGATACCCAGCGGAGGCTCTGAGTTAACTAACACCTGATTGGGCCGAGGGAGGGACCCGCCTTCCTGGCCTCTCCTGTTTGCCCACTTGCCTCTCCCCATTCCGGAGCTGCAGAGCCGCCCTCCTCCCGCCGGAGGCTGGGATAAAGCCAAAGCAGAACTGCAGAGTTCCTCCTTTGGCAGCATTTGTTTCCAAGGCAGCATCTGCTCCCAGGCAGTGGTGTCTCTCCCACTGCCTGCTTCCGTGTCTGTAGACACCTCTGTCAATCTCTTTGGCTGTCATTAACATCTCCCCTCATCTCAGCCTTGCCCCTCCTGACTGTCCTCACGGGTTCTTACTAGATTGTGAAGTCCATCTTGTCCATGTGGGACTCCCACCCTCACCCCTTCCAAGTACTCAGTGAAGGCTCCCCTGGTGGCTGCTCGGGCACTTCCAGGTGGGAGATTCTGTAACCCACCTCTCAGCTTTGGGAGACAGAACAGTCTAAGAAATAAGAGATCATGTCAAAAAAGAAGAAAAAAGCTGCATACAAATACAAATAATGAGTTAGGTCTGGACATTTGGTCCCAAACTGTTTGACACCACAGGTCATTAATAGATGGGGCATCCCTCATGACAAAAGCATCATAGCTGATAGGAGTGAATAAAAGCGGCTGCGTTACCATGTCAGAAACCTTGAGGTGTCCATAGGAAAACACGATGGCATTAGGTGGGGTGGCCACGGGCAACATGAAGGCAAAGGATGAAGTCAGGGTACAGGGGATCATGATGTACAGCGGGTTGAGGCCAATGGCACGTGACTGGGGAAAAACACAGCACTACAACGTCACAGATGCAGAAAACAAAAGCTCCTGGGGACCGTCACTCGGAAAAGCTTTTCCCTAATGTACGGTGCACATTCCCACCTCTGTGCCTTGGTCCGGCTGGCTCCTCTACCCTTTTCCACATCTGGATGATAACTCTGCTGGACCCTGAAGGCTAAACTTACCAGGAAGCCTTTCTGAACCCCCTCAATTCACTCAACATATACTTCCTGGGCACCTACTATGTGCCAGAGACCATCTGGGGCACCCCTGCAGCCCATGTGTGCACGTGTCTGTCTGTCCTGACACAGAGAGCGCCTAGAGGGCAGGGACCACATCTCTCAGCGATGTGTGTGCCTCTGTATGTATGTGTTTTTATACACATTTGGGATCATTTTGTGTATGGAATTTGGTATCCACCTGTTTAAAGCTTAAAATACAGCCACATCTAGCACAGAGTAGACAGATGCTCATAAATATTTGTTGAATGAATGAATGATATAATAATTTGTAATGTCTGTCAATATCAAAATTAATAATCTATCATGCAGATCTGCTTGCACACGAGAGCAGACACACATGCAGAGATGTTCAGTGCGATATTGTAATAGCAAAACACACAGGAAACAGACTCAATGGCCATCAATAGCAGGACGGTCAAATAAAATACATGTATACAAACAATGGAATCGTTTGCAGCTGAAAAGAAGAATTGAGTAGGTTTTATGTGCTAACAATGGAAGGATCTCCAAGATATATGATTAGATTTAATAAGGTGCAGAACAGGACCATGGAATAATGCCATTTGTTTAAAAGGAGAGTGTGTGTGTCTGTGTGTGCATGTGTAATACGTGCAGAAAGATACCTAAGAAATTAATAACAGGAGTTGTCTCTAGGGAGGAAGCTAGAGCGTAACGGTCTATATACTCTTTGGTATTATTAGACATTTTCTGGCTATGTGTATGTATCACATTTTCAGCTTTGAAAAATTATGTGTTCCCATTTTATGAAATACCCTTCGGGACTGTGATTTTTTTTTTTTAATGGCTT
The DNA here is from genome assembly GCF_002837175.3 of Physeter macrocephalus. Classification (NCBI taxonomy): domain Eukaryota; kingdom Metazoa; phylum Chordata; class Mammalia; order Artiodactyla; family Physeteridae; genus Physeter; species Physeter macrocephalus. The sequence goes on from NW_021145512.1 coordinate 33,458, forward strand.
GATAGTATTACATTGTATGAATATATGATAACTTATTTCACCAATCCCCTGCTATTATGGAAGTATATTTATAACAAATAATTCTTTGATGTGCATCTTTATAAAATAAGCTTGTAGGCATCTCTGATGATTTTCCTAAGACGGATTCCTGGACGTAAAATTCCCAGAGTCCGGTGTAATCTCTTAGCAGTAGGGTTTTTTTAAATCCTTGTCGTTTTATTTTCACAAACCTTATATTTTAAACCTTTCTATGCACAAAATATAAATATGTATATAATATTTTTTTACCAATGGCCTCCAATTTTCTTTATTTTCACCACTATCAGGAAAGTATTTTAGCATATACTTTTAATATAGGGGTTTTTATTATAATATATATACATGTATCACTGTATTGATATATGCTAAACCATAGGAAAAAATAAATATTTTTTGGCGGGGGGGAAATTCCCAGAGTCAAAGGGTATGAGCGGGTTTCAGGTTATGATTCTCATGGGTAAACAGGTCTCTGAAAAGGCTGCACCAGTTACACTCCCTCTAGGAGTAACTGAGAGGAACCAGTCTGCTTCCTGGTATGAGGCAGGAGTGTGAGGTCTGTGTGGCATCTAACTCGGGGCTTCAGATTCTAGAAAAGCTTTTTTTCGAAGGGCCTGGCCACCCTCTCAGGTGAAGACCTCCATTTGACTAGTGTCTGGAGGTGACAAAGCCAGGCCTCTGCTAGGGGAAGGAGTCCTCACTACGGCACGACCAGCAGCAGAAGACGTTCCTCGGCATCTTTTCGCCCTGGGCAGCCTGCTTAGGGGAGGGGGAGATGGGCCACCTTGCTCTTTCTAACACTTCCATCTTCTCTTGGAATAAAAGGAGAAAATCACTTGGGTTTGCTTTTTATACACGTGGACACCCTGGCAACTGAATGAAAATTTGCCAACTTCAATCCTGTGTTGAGGCCTTTGTAAGTCTGTCCTCCCAACTCCAGAATGACAGCCCCAGCCTCTCCCTGGCTCGTTTTGCATCTGTGGAGGGTTTTCATAGCCCTCATCCTACTTGACCCTCAGCACAAGAGTAGGGGAAAGAACTCGAGTGACAGGTTTGAGGATCCCACAACTTGAACTCAGGTCTTCTGACTCCGAACCTAGGGCTTTTTCTGTACCACCTTGTGGTTGGTACTGCCAAGTGATGAGTGACAAAAGGAAATGGAAGAGAAAGTCACAGTCGAGCTTCCTATAAGCTCTGCTTTCTTCTCAGTCCCAATTCAAAAACACGCTTGCCCACGGAACACAACTCTTTAGCCTGGCACGCAGCATCCCCATCCACCACCACCCGCAGCCTCTCTGGGCTCAGTGCCCACTGATCCCCAGTCCCCGAGCTTGCCAAGCAAGGCTTCTGGGAGTTTCCAGTCATGCACTCCATTTCCTTTATGTGGGCTACTCCATCTTCCCAGAACGTCCTCTCCCCTCCCACCATTCCCAGGCTCCATTTCCCCCAAGATCTCTTCCTGGTGGGTTCCAGCCAATGGTGTCCCCCTGTCCTACAGGCCTCCTGCTCACCTGTGCTATATTCTGAGAGACCCTCTATCATTCCCCCATGGCATCCTTGGTGTAAGCCCTGTCTCCCCAGCTTGAGAAATAATCTGTTACATTTATAAATAAATTTAGGGCACCTGGTTGTTGCTTAGCACTTTTGGTCAGCGTGGAGGATACAAAGAAGAAACAGCGAAGCACTGAGCGCAGGCCCAGGGCCATCAAGGGCACACAAGTCTGTGTTAGAGCAGGGCTCAGGACCCAGGTCTCCAGAGCCTGGCCAGGCTTGGGCCCCTGATGTCACTGCCTCTCTAGGGACCCAGGATATGGTCAGCTTCCTATGAAATGATGACTAAGGGTCATCACCCCCAGCAGGGTTACTTACCATGGAGGCAAAGATGGGCAGGAACAGGGTGGTGGTAGCCACGTTGCTTGTGCATTCAGTGAGCACAGCAATGAGTGTGGACAAGATCAAGGTGATGGCTGCTGGGGACACAGCATGCAAGGGCTCCATCTGCTTCCCCATCCATTCTGACAGCCCCGAGGCCTGGGAAATACAGGGAGGGCAGTCACCACAGGGCTCGTGGCTCGCAGTTCCTCCGGAGCCTGGAGGGACCTTCATCTGTCTCCAAAGAGCTCAGCCCATCCTTCCCTTCTGATTCTCCCTCTCTGCATACATACCATAGGTGATCTAATCCATACCCACAATTTCAATCTCCATCCTCACTCTGCTGTCTCCTAAATCCTCGTTTCTAGCCCAGCTGGTCTGCTGTCTGGATTTCCACTATCCCACGAGCGTGTCAGACCCAACATGCCCCAACCTGAATTCATCTTCTGCTCCCCCTGGGCTCCCCAGCCCAGTGACTAGACTCACCTCGTGTCCAACCTAGAAGGCTAGGGGGTCATCCTGGTGTCTCTGTCCCCCTTATTTCTTATGCCCAGTCACCATGTCACCCCAAACATCTCATGTCCATCTTCTCCTCTCTGTCTCCCACAGTTCTTAAAGCTCAAGAGAGTGATTTGAGCCAGAAATTGGGAATTTAGATTTGGGGCTTTAGGCTAAGAATAGATTGTCCAGGGAGGGAATGAAACGTGAACAAAGAAGAAGCCAAGGACAGAACCTTCAGGAACACTCATATTTAAGGGAGAACAGAGGAAAAGTCAACCAAGGAGGCAGGGCAGGAATAGTCAGTGTTAGAAGTAGACAGGAGAAAATGATGTCTTGGGGACCAAAGGAGGAAGGAGTTTCAAGAAGGAGACAGTGGTCCATGGAGTCCAGTGTTCTGAGCCTGTGTTAGATGAAGGCTATGGAGCATCTACTGGGTCTTCCCCAACCCCTGTCCGTCCTAGGCCTCCACTTCAGACATCCAAGAGATTTTTCCCAAGTGCAGATCTGACCAAGTTATTCTCTGGCCTCAACCCTTGAGAAGAGTTGTACCCACCACCTTCAGAATAAGGTCCACACTCCCTATCTTGACCCTCAGTGAAGTGGCTTCTGTGAGCCTCACCAGCCTTATCGTCTGCTGTTCCTCAGCTGGATACAACACGCTGATTTCTTTACTGATGTGTCACTTCTTTCTGAAATGCTCTTCCAAACATGCCCCCCTCTCTTGGCTGTGAAATCCTCAAGAACAGGGACCATATATCAATCTCCTCTGTAACTCCTGTGCCTGACCTAACACAGACGTAATAGGAAGGTTTGATGACGAATGAATGAGTGAATGAGAGATAGAGAGGTGACTAAATGGATGGATCTGTTCATCAAAATAATAATGTGCCAGGCTCTGTCCTAGATGCTGAGGAAACAGCAATAATAAGATAGACCAAGTCTATGTATTACGTTCTATTCCTGGGTAGATGGATGAACGGATGGACAGAGGAGAGCAACACCAAGCATCCCTCCCTCTGGCTTATTTCTTCCCTATCAGGGAAGGGGGGAGGTAAGAAAGTTGCATTTTGGGGTGTTTTCCCCCAAAAGCTCTTCCTCTCCTCCTATGTCGCTACATACCTAGCTAGAGAAAAAAAATTTTTAATGGCAACCATATCAACAAAGTTCAGCAGGAAGAGGGACCAAAGGTAATGGTGAAAATATTCACAAAGACTTGAAAGAAAGGTCTGCCTAGAATAAATCAAAGCAGAGATTGTTATTACCAAACCCCACAGGAGACCTCCCAGCATCCCCCATCTCTTTTGGCTAACCAGGGTCACTCATTCACTCATTTCTGAAATCACTCAGAGAGTAAGTACTTTCTCTATTCCAGGCACTATTCATGGTGCAGGGTACCTAGATGACAAGGCAGAGGCCCTGTCTTCAAGAAATGAACAGTTACATGGAGAAGACAGACACAGAAACACACAGGCACAGGCCTGGGGTGCCGAGAAGGAGGGGTGCAGCAGTTCTCAGCTGCCCTCTTGGTGAAGGAAGGGGCCCTAGGCAGCCCACAGTGGAGAAGTTACCTCGCATCCTTTAGCCAGGGCAAAGCCACCCCCCAGGAGCAGCACAATGCCCCAGGGTACTTTCTCCTGGGCCACCTTCCAGTTCAGCAGCGGAGGCGGATAAAATGGTGTTTTCCTTTCTGAGAAGAGATGATAAACACACACACACATACGTTGGGAATTCCCAGGCAGTCCAGTGGTTAGGACTCCGTGCTTTCACTGCTGAGGGCCCAGGTTCAATCCCTGGTTGGGGAACTAAGATTCCACAAGCCACGTAGCGCGGCCAGGAAAAAACAAAAAACAAACAAAAAAAACCATACATAACCCAGACCAGCATTAGCAAGTAAAAGAGATAAAACAGATCTAATGCAGGGGAATAAAAGCCTGCAAGGACAATGAGTGCCGTCTCATATCTGTAAATCAGCTAAAATTTACAGTAATCACTACAACACCCACTGCTGGTAAAGACATGATATGGTAAAGCTATTATACACTCCTGTTAGTGTTATAAATTGGTGCAGTCTTTTTGAAAAGCAATTTACCAATACATTTTAAAAGCCTTGAAGACATATATACTCTTTTACCCGAGCTGCAATCACTGCTAGAAATTTCTCCTAAAGAAGAAACACCCTCAAAAAGCTATATTCACGAAAACATTAATTTATAATAATGAAGAATTCAAAACAGCCAGAATGCTCCATGACAGGGGAATGGTTACAGCCCCCGATACAATATAATGCCGTTATTAGAGAAAATAACTTTGAAGACTGTGGCAATAGCCGGAAATGTTTCTAGCATAACCACAAGCAAAAACATGAAAACAAAAACCAATAAAGAAACAGGATTGAAATTATGTGTGTTTTGATTCTAGCCATATGATATATATGCATATTAACAAAGACTGGGAGGGAGAGAGAAACCCCCGAAATACTGATGGCATTATGGGAAATGTGAAATCTCTTTCTGTTCCTGTTGTAAAATAAATAAGATTTCAAATGTTTAAAAAGCAAAAGAGGAGATTTTGCACTAAACAATATGCAGAGAAGCCTTGGAAAATATGCTGTGCCCGGACTTTGTAATCTAGCCAGTCCTTTTCAACAGGGTGAGATGTTCTCCCTCCCGGGCCCAGGGAACACCATGGAGATCCTTTGCTGCCGGGGCCCCAACCCTGATGAATGGGAGGCCAGGACAGGAGCCTTACCTTCCTCAGTCTGGCTGCAGAAGTTGAACTTGGGCTTCTGCGAAGGCACAATGAATAGCAAGATGGCCACAAAGATGGCCACTGTGGCATCGGAGGCATACCTGGGCAGGGAAGAGCACGTGGGGTTAGCCCATCTTGGCTACACTGACAGTCATGCAGCAAGCCTGCTCTGTGTCTGAATGCTCCCACGTGAGGAAACAGGCTCATCTGAGTAAGAAAACTGGAACCCCAAAGGCCAAGATCAGGAGGGGTGAGGTAGACTGAATCCTGGCTGGAAACCAAGACTCCCACGTTCTTGGCCTAGCTCTGCCACCAACTTTGAGTGACTCTGAGCGGCTCACTTCCCTCTCTGTCTGTGTTGCTCCATAGGTGAACTTCATGAGCTCTTCTCGACCAGATTCTCTGGGATTCTGGGTTCACCAGGGTGACCACAAGGACTTTGGGGCCACCCCAAGCAGACCTTCAGAATGGAATAAGCAGAAACAGGCAGCAATCTCCCTGTCCACATCATCTGCCCTTTCTAGGATATGCATGTTTCTCAGCCTTTCTTCTATTCTGACCACATAACATCTTAGCCAGGAGAGAAACTTCATATCCCCCCTTTTGCCAAGTCTCTGTCTAAAGAAGCTTCTGGACCCCAGGATGTGTGTCTTCAGGGGGACTCGCCCGGATCTGAAGAAAGATGAGAAAGGAAAGATGGCAGAACAGAGATTTGGAAACCAGAGCACTGAGAGCCCCAGTCCTAGCCCAACCGACCTCTCTCTATCACAGCCTGGCTACCCTGCCAGCCTGTTGGGGCAAGAGGGGCCACAAGAACACATCTGTGAGCTTGTCAGGAAGACTGGTGAGACAAAAATGAGTCCAGAAACCAACAGAGTGCTCCAGAACTGGACGGCAGAAAAGGAGGAGAGCCATGGAGGGGGCGCTGTGGGAGGAACCACTTACTTTGTCTTGCCCTCCACCCAGGCGATTGACAGCCAGCCGGGCATGAAGCCGGGGTCCCGGGAGAACCACAGGCCGACCAGCAGGAAGAAGCAGAGAAGGACGTTGACCTCAGCGAAGGAGAGGGGCCCCAGCTTCCTGTACTCCGCCCACAGCACCTCGTGGGCAGCCTTCTCCTCACTCTTCTCCAGCCCGCAGCCCCAGGACTCTTTAATACTAGAGAATGCAAAGACAAGAGGACGGCGGGGCGTGTTGGTCAACTCAGGGCTGGTTGAATGGAAGCGTGCACTGGGCAGCAGAACGTGATAGAAAGCCACACAGGGCTGCCTGTCACCCGGGGGCCCTGAGCGAGTCCCTTCCCACCCCTCATTTCTGTCACCTGCCTACCCTACCCCACAGGACATAGTGGGGCAAAGTCTCTGTTTTATGGGCCCGGCATATGCCCCCAGGGTGCCCCCAGAAGAAGCCTGAGATGGCACAGGTGGGGTGTCAGCGACAGTGGAGGTGGAAGAGAGGATGGCCAGGAGGGTGGGAGGCTGAGCAAACCAGGGAGCAGGGGATGGACGGAGCACAGGAAGCAGAAAGAAGCAGAACCGAGGCCACTGCTGGCAAGCGGGGCCTGGCAGGTGCCAGTCGCCTAGAGACCGGTGGCTGCCGACATCTGGGGGTGGCCGTGAGAAATCCGGAACCGGCTCAAGGTGGGGCCGAGGCTCCTTCACGTGCTCCGTCTTCCTCCTCCCACTGTGGCCTGGAGCTGCCTTTGATGGTGCCAGGATGCCAGTCCCCATCAGCAGGTGGCTCAAGAGGACACAAGGAACAAGGACAGGTCCCAGCAGACCGGGTCAGGCAGGAACAGGGTGGGTACGTGCATTGCAAGGAGCGGACATGTAGGATTAAGGACCCAGAAGACTCTGGGGCTCGTAGTAGCTGTGGCTAAGGCAGGAGGGAAGCCAGCCAGGTCCTGCTCTTGGATGGGCTCCCTAGGAACCAGTGCCCATTGGCCAACACGCCTGCCCAGGGCACCCTGCAGGACTTCCCTGGGGAGTGGTGGCAGGAGGGGGCAGGAAGGAGGAGGGATCTCGGAGGAGTTATAGAGGGTACCTAGCCTTGGGGAGGGGCTGACGGGCCACTGGCACACAGGATGCCAACCCCGAGGGATCCGCTGAGGATTCCAGTCACACTTTCCAGCCCCCGTCAGCCTGAAGGTGGGGGGCAAGGCCAAGAGGATTATCCCTAGAGAGCCTTCCCTTGTGGAAGTCCTTCCTGGGACCCTAAAACAGACTTCCTAGGAGCACAGGGGTTAATGCAATACGTGCTGAGGTGCCGAATGCTGAAGCCAGGGCTGGACGGGAACCACCCTTGAGAGGGTGAGGGCCATGCAGGGCATGGGGCACAGCCTAGAGCAGGGACTCAAGGAGGTTGGGACACAGCTTCCCGCGGTGCTCAGGGGTTAGGAAAGGAAGTGGCAGTGATGGGGACTCAGGTCTGCACAGCCTGCCAAGATCTCCGTTCTGGACAAGGGGCAAGGACATTTGTCCTCAGGGTCACCCTCCAGGGACACCCTCCAGATCATCCAGCATGGGGATGGCTCTGCTGGCGTGGGAGCTGGCCTCTTTGTCCTCGCCCCCTTGGCATAAGAGAGTCTGTGTTCCACCCACTACCGATCCGCTGCCACCTGTCGTTCTCGAGACTCGGGGGCTGGACCAGAGGCTTCAGGCTTCCAGGATAAGGGGTGACTTTGGTAGCTGCCCAGCCCATGTCTGATGCTGGAGACACATCCCGACACCACACTGGCTGCAGACTCTGGGGGCTGCATCATATATGCAGTTGTCCAGTGCTGGCCCCCTGCAGTGGTACCCCCAGGCCTTCAGGTCCCTCTTACACTAAGTGGTTTCACATTCATCTTTGGGTTAATCCGTCTGGTGACTGCTGGGCTGGCACGAGATGCAGGCAAATGGATCCAGCTTTCCTGTGGGGGCCCCACGAGCTGGGTGGGTGCATGATGAACTGGGTCAGTGCGCTGCAGGAGAGGCAAAGGGACCCCGAGCCCCGGGCAGGGGTCCAGAAGAACCGTCATCCCTAACTCAGGGCTTAGCCTGGTGAGGAAAGTTGGGTATAAGCCAGCAGGAATATCCCAAGAGTCCTGGGTGGTCTTGGGAGGGTCTGTGGCTCCCTTGGCTGGATGTGGCCTAGGAAGCTGCCCATAAACTCAGGAAGATACAGTTTTTCTGAATTAGGCTGGAGGGAACGACCCTGACATTGCTCTCCACGACCAGCCAGATGAGGGATTCAAACCGTGCAGCCAAGCACCCGTAGGAGCAGCTTCCCTTTCACATGGGGGCCCGGACACCGGGCAGGGTGGGGTGTGCGACGAATGCCTACAGCTACCATTATGTCGTCATTATGGCTGCTTTGACTATGGACGGAGATTTTTTTAACGGCAGTTTTCAAAACAGTTCCTCCTTCAGGAGAAAACTTAACCAAAGTGCCCCTTTTTCCCATTAACTCACAGGTCTTCGTGGGCGCCTTTACCCTTCAGCTCTGAGATCTCTTGGCCACATAGGCCTCTGTTTTTTGTTGGGCTCAAGCGCCATGTGAATTAAGGCACAGAGCACATGGCTCACGGCTAGGTACTTTATACTCCAGTGTGAGAGGGTCACCTTCATGCCATAGATAAGTTTGTGCATTTAAAAATGACAACAACATTTTAAGGTATCTGTCAGCCACACATCGTGGTTTCTGTCCAAAGTCTGGCTGCTGTCAAGGTTGACTCTTGGTCAGCTGTGTGCTGGGAACTGGAAGGTAGACTTTGCAGAAGCTGTGCGCTGCTGGGAACATTGTAAGCATGCAGTAGATCTGGGTTTGGACTGATCTGGATATTATGAGGAGTTCTGCTGTGACCTGGCCTGACACACACTAGCAGCCAAGTGGAAGTCTGTCCAGCAGTGTTGCCTGGCACCAAGAAGAAAGCTTCTTGTTAATTGCTTTGACTACGGTACACCTGCTCTTTCTCCCTGGGCTGGGAGCTGGGCCGGGTGTAGGGGGCAGAGAGGACTTAGCGCAGGCCACAGAGGAGCTAAGGTCGGGGGAGGGATGGCCCTGGAGCATGACTACAGGGGCAAGGGGCGAGGCGTGGCGTCAGGCAATCCGTCAGAATCAGAATGGGGGCGGGGGGAGTTGGGAAAGGTGTCGCTGAGGAAGGAGCATTTGAACTGGCCTTGAGGACTGAGGAGGTTGGAAGGTAGGAGGGTGGGGAGCGGCCTGTGCAAAGGCACGGTGAGCAGCAGGGGTAGCGGGAACTGGAGGGCAAGCTAGCAGGAGACGGGGCTGGAGAGATGTTCCGGGCCAGACAGGAGGAACTCTCTAGACTCCCCTACTGAGCCGAGGCATGGTTAGATCCTCTGTTCCACGAGCATCTCAAACTTACTTGAATCTCATGTAAATAAACCGGAGCCACAGCCAGGAGAGCAGCAGCATGAGCAGCATATTAGGGAAGGCAAATCCGAACCAAGAGGCGAAGTTCACGGTGTCTTTGCTGTCAGGAAACAATCTGAAGGGGAAAATACTGGTCCACATCTCTACCAGACACTGAGCTGCGCAGAGCGGGCGGGCCGGACCCTGCGGGCGGAGGCCGAGCAGCAGCCGGGCCCTGAGAGGTGGTCTGGAGCGGGGGCCTCCTCCTCCTGAAGCCCAGCCACCCACACCCACCACTCAGCATTACCCCAGTCGAGCAGGGGCCCCAGAGCACGGCCACGCACAAGGCAAGCCTCAGGAGCGACCAACTGACCCTCCTGGAGGTCCACACCCCGCTGAGAAGCTCATGAAAGGCATGGCCCTTCAGTCCGGAAAAATACATCTTTGTACACACGTAATTTGGCCAACAGCTCCAGGGGGTCCACAGATGCCTCAGAACCTCACCCCGTGGGCTTCTGCAAGGGAAGGCCCCCCACTTAGGAAATCAAATCTCAAAAGCTTCCCAGGGTGGGACCAGAAGATGTTTCCTGGGGGCTGGAGGAGGGTCACTTCCGCCCCCAACCCCAGGCACTGCTCCCTTTAGCCCAAGGGTGTCAAACTAGCCACAGAGCTTTTCCCATTCAGCCCAGAGGAATTTCAGGGCGCACCATAAGGCTATCATTACGGAAAACACTCGCAGGAGCCAAACAGTCTGCTCGTTCGACCTCAAGGTCTGCAGGCCCGCCCTGCCCGCCTCCCAGCTGCCCTCCCGACCCCTGTCCAGGGTGTTTGCACAGGACGGGACCCGCCATACTTCTGTTCCTTCCCTCTGTGCCCGCCGCAACTTGTACTTACCTCCGTTAACACATTTACACAACCTGCCGGAACCCTCTGGGTGTCTGCTACCCTCAGTTGTCCACGAGTATCCCATGGGCAGGGCCCAGGTTCCTCTCACTTCTGTGACCCAAGCCCCACCCGGCACAAGACCAAGAACAGAACTGGGTCCTCAAAGCCTGGGTCCCCTTGTGGCCGAGGCTGGAAAGTTCTAAACCACCCCATGGTCCACCAGGAGCCTCACAGGGGCACACGTCCCCCTCAAGGGCAGTTAGAGGGGCCATAGTGAAAGAGCCGGTGAGGCACCAGGTGACCTAACCTCTAACCTTTCCGGGTGTCATAGGACCGTCGCCATTAACAACCGAGGTTGTGAGCCAGCTCTGAGGGGAGCGTCTTTAGGGGCATCTATTTTCTACAAGTTTTAGCCAAGGACCCCGCTTCTCGGATTAGACTGTCAATTCCCATGACTAGCTCCACGTTCAATCCACATTCCCTGTCTGAGCGAGAATCCTGAGCCCACGAAAGAAAGGCAGGACTTGTCCTGAGCAGAAAGCAACCCGGTCTGTGGACATCAGCTCCTAGGCTGTGGGGTCCTGAGCATGTGCAGGGAGGTTGGGCCACAGAGGCTGATGGCGGCCCATCCTCTCACTCCTGCCAGGCGGCCCCCACCCCCATCCAGGCTCCAGGGCCCAGCTGAAGAGGAGGGAGAGGTGGGTGGGCCCCTCCAGCCCCATCCCCCCCCCACTATTGTCCCCAAAAGGCATGGTCAGCGACTCACTCTTGCATCTGGCCCAGGAGCACCACGTTGGGTCCCGTGCCGGTCAGGGTGGCAGTGCCTCCGATGCTGGCTGCGTAGCACACGCACAGGGTCATGGCCTTGCCTATGTTCTTCCTGTCGACCTCCCGCTGCCTCACGGAGGGACCTTCACAATTCTCTTGGCTCCCTGTGGTGGGCACACTGCCGTGGGCACACTGGAGACCGCCTGCCCAGCCCCAGCTCCTGACCCTGCCGCTGACCTGAGGACCCAGGTGTGCCGGCTCTGCCGGCTCGCCGCCCAGGTTCTCTGTCCCCCGCCTCCAGCCCAGTGCTCTTATCCGGCCCCACGTGCCCCCCTCCCAGCTACGTCCCTCGGCGAGCCCCAAGCTCCTCAGTGCTCCGAGCAAAGTCAGCGGCTTCAGACACACTCCTTTCTTTCCTGCCTCCTTGCTCTTGCTCGAGCTGTTCCCTTCATCTGGAGGGAGGGGTCCACATCCATCCCAGATGTGCTCTCCTCCTAGCAAGGCCTCTCCCTTTTCTGCGCTCCCTCAGTGTCTGGCTAATGGCAACCCTTGGCCTCCCCTAAGTCGGATGAACTATCCGAGGGGCCTCTCAACCCCATTCCACCGGGCTCCACAGCATGAGCGTGTCTTCTTCATCTCTGCAGCCCCAGGACCTGGCCCGGGGTCTGGCAACCAGGCTATCAGCACAGGCCCTGAGTGGCCCCACGCCGGGCCCTGGGGATGGGGTAGCCAACAAGACGGAGACAAACACAGGCACTCTCTGACTCGCCTGAGCTCGGTGCCTAGCGGGGAAGCAAAGGTGGGATGACCAACCCCGGTACCTGCGGGAGCGGAGTGCGGCGGGATCGGGCCTGTTCAGAGGAGGCCTCCCTGAGGGTGATCGGGGGAGAAGGGATTGAGGGGCATCCAGCAGGTGCTCAGAAGATACCCAAATGAATGATCAAGTCAACACGTATCCATTTCTGTGATGGCGGGAACGGAGGGCAGGAACTTGCTCTCAGCTCTACTTTAGGATCTAACTTTTATGCACTAATCACATTCCTAAAACTTAGGAAAACAGCATCTTCTAAATATTTCCCTATGTGCCTGCTAAAAGGAGGGCTCCAGGAAGCAGGGAGGTGGCTAAAGCTGTTGGCAACAGAGGGGAAGGCTGCCCTGGCCAGGGCCTCACCTGGCAGCTCGCCGGCCTTGCCCCTGTCTGCCAGCTCCAGAGCCCCGAGGCCGGCCTCGGTGGCTGCGCTCATGGCCTCCATCTGCCGCAGCACGGCCTCCACAAGGGGCACCATCATGGCCGTGGTGGCCGTGTTGCTGATCCACATGGAGAGAAAGGCCGTGACGCCCATGAAGCCCAGCATCAGCCTGCAGAGGAGGGGCAGGAGGAAAGCCGGAGAATCCCCCACCCCACCTCTCACGACCCCCAGGGAGCAGCGGGGGGCCAGGTGCCCCCGCAGGGATGCCGGGGGTCAGGGCCAAGGTGCTGAGGCCAAGATTGGGTATCCAGCGGAGGGTTGCAGTTTTAGTGCCTCCCTCCCTCCCCCCCTTCCCTTCCTTCCTCTGCCTCCCTCCCACAAACACTACTGACGTCTACTCTGCTGGCTACCGGGTCACCAGGCGGCCTGAGCCTCAGTCGTGGTTCTGAGGCGCTCACCATCTAGCAGGGGAGGCACCGGCATCCAGTTTGTGCAGACCCAGCGTGCAGAGTTGGCCCTAATATGACTTAGGGGTGATTCCCACCCACCCTGACCCCACTTCTCCCCTCATGAGTTCAGAAAGGCCGCGTGGAGTCAGCCTTCAGGGGTAGGATGGGCCGGGGGGGCCCTGGAGAAGTGGGACCTCCTTCATGGCCGATGCTCTGGCCCACCTCCATTCACACTCTCGGCCGCCCTCCACTCTGCGGCGGACCAGATCCCCAAACAGTATTCAGAGAACGTTCCCTTTCCGTGTAACACCCCCCCTTCCGCCTCTGTGCCACCTGTATCATCTGCCTAGAAAACTCCTCACGGCCTCTCAAAGCCCTCAGGCAGCATCCCTTCTCTGTCACCTCCTTCCCGGTGCACACCAGGTAGGGCTGACCGCACCCTCCTCAGTCTTCGCTAGGACACTTCTCGCTGGCTGGACTTGAAACTGTTTCCACGTCTGCTCTCTCCTTAGCACGTGAGCAGGGGAGGTCTGCTTCTTCTCCGTGGGTCCCGCACACCTGGCACCAGGCCAGGAGCGGAGGAGCTTGGGAGGGGCGGCTGGCTAAATGGAACTCAACCTCTTGGTGCCCGTGGCCCTCGGCAGTCAGGCTCCTCCCCAGGGCCACTAATTTATTTGCCTGAAGAAGGGTCTCGGGGCTGCACTGCACCGGGCTTTAGCTGGTATCCATGCAGATAGACCTCATGGACCCCTTAGTACAAAGGCTGGGATCCAGGCTAGGAGGAGGGTCAGAGTTCACATGAATGAGGCTTCCACGTGACGCTCCAAGGCACCAAGGGGGCCTCGACATACAGGTCGTCCCCAGCACAGGCAGTGCCCCGGGCAGCTGGAAGCCAGGCTCGGAGGAGGAGCCAGGTGACAGGAAGGAGCAGAGAAGCGTGTGTGAACGTCCTGGATTTGGGAGCAAAAGCGCTCCGGCACACACTCCGGAATGAGGCCCACCCGCTGATGGAGAAAAGCCAACCACTCAGAGGATCCTAAAAATGGGGATTCTGAGGCCTCTGAGGCCTCACATTTCTAGAAGATGCAATGGCTTCTGATTTGACCCTGTAAACCAATCAGTGGAGGGGCTCGGGTGACAGGCCGGAGAGTCCCAAAGCCCTCACTCAGGGGAGCTGAGGCGCCCAGGGTGCTCGGGCGGGCCAGGGTCTCTGTGTGCTCAGAGCCCAGCATGGCCCTTGACGTGAGGACGTAGCAGGAGGGATTTACTGTGAACTACCAACCTGCCTTCCCAGGGCTGGGCTGGGTCACGCCATCATTTAGGGCGCACGTTGCCTCAAAAACAAGGTGCATGCTGAGTTCCCAACTAGAGGGGGCAAGGCCCGGTCCAATCCCCATGTGACGTCAGCAAACCATTTAAGCCCTCTCTGCCTCGGAACAGAACGTGGGTGACGGGGATAATCCCTAACCCTCAGAGGTGCGGTGAGAGTCAGATGAGGTGGTAAATAAGCCCCCGGTATCATGCCCGGGGCCCTGCGGGCGCTCCGTACACCCAGGTGGTTCTGCTATATCAACTCCACGGCTTGGTCCGAATGGCCTGTGACTGGGAGGGGAGATCTTGGAGAGGGGTGAGACGACCGAGTAATGGGGGAAAGGTGGGGTAAGCAGCAGCTTTGCAGAGGGAACAGATGTGCCAGCTTCGGAGGGATGACCTTTCTGCTTCCCCCTGAGCTGGGTAGTTGAGCCATCTCTTTCCTGCTCTCCCCCCAAAGCCCCTAGGGGTATCAGGCATGGCTTGGTCCGGCCACCCAGGGGTCTGCCTGGCTGCCACGCCCAGGTAAGGCCATGGCCAGTCCTTGCCTGTGGGTGATCTGGCCTGTGCCACGCGCCCCTCCCTGGCCCTGGGGCCTACTGCAGAGCCCTGCGGTAAGAGAGAGAAGGGGTAATTACTGGGCAGGCTTGGCGCCCACCCAGAGGAGCGTGCGCAGGGCGAGCCTCTTATGCAGGTCCCAGTGCTCCACAGCCACGGCCACGATGAGGCCACCCAGGAACAGCACGTTGGTGTCCTTCATGTACTGGACGCACACCTGCAGGGTGGCATGGAGGCCCCATCAGGCCTGCCCCGTGACCACACACTACTTGGGCTCGGGGTCACCCAAGTCCCCAGAGATAGGCGAGCAGAGCAGATGCTGACTTCAGGGCAGCTTGGAATGGGGATGGAGGGTCAAGGGTGTGTCTCTATGCCAGAGAGAGCCCACAAACAGGGTATTATCTGGTCCCCCGGGTCCTAGGCAGCTCAGAGAAGGGCTCAGAGAAGGAGCCACTGGGAGAGAAGCAGGAAGCCGCCCGGATGCTCTGGGGCTGCTCACCTGTTTGGAGTCCAGAATCTTGAAGAGCGGGAAAAACAAGGCAGGCATGAGGGCAGTGACAGCCAGAGGTATGACTTCTGTGCACCAGTAAATCGCCATGAGGATGATGACATAGGCGCACCTGACAAACTGAAGAGACGGCACTGAGGCCTGGCGAGCTGCTGCCGCCCTGCTCCCCACCCCAGAACGCTCGGGACAGCAGGGCATGGACTGTCAAAACAGGGTGGCATGTCAGTGGGAATCCCTGCTTCCCTTTCCCCGTCAGCACAGCCTTCCAGGTTCAGGACAGTGAGGAGGGCACAGGACCCGTCATCAAGAGACTCCTGCCCCCTGCCCCCCAGCCCTGCGGTCCTGGGCAGGTCTCTCACCTCTCCAAGCCTTGCATCCCCACGTCTTCACAGGGAAGAAGAGGGGGGAAAGGAGGAGGAGGAGGAAGGGGAGGAAAAGGAGGAGGAGTGGAGTGGGGGGAAGGGGAGGAGGAGGAAGAAGGAAGAAGAGAGAAAAAAAGAAAATACTGTTTTTGATGACCCGCTCTAAAAATTAAATCATTTTACAAAGTAAGTGCAATTCTTAGGGGAGGCTCCCCAAAGCACATCCTCAAACTCCAGGTATCTCTATCTAATTTCCTTCTCAAGAGGCTGCTCCAACTTTCTCGGCTCCCAGAAATGTGTGTTGTAAACCAGCCCATTCAGAAAATGGCCAGCACTGAGTATTTTCAGGGTTGTTTTTCTTATAATTGAGAAGATGGTCTTGGTGTCTATTAGCCTCTCTAGTTACAAGGGTCTCAAGCTTTACTGTTTGTATTTAATCTTCTGTGAACTGCCTGTTCACACCCTTTAGCTACTTAGCCACTGGGATCTTGGCTTTGGAGTGAGACAGACCTGGGTTTGGTTCAAGCGCTCGCAGCCCTGGCCCCTTACTCACTGTAGGACTTTAATTCTCCGTCTCATCACCTAATAAAATAGGGATAATAATGCCCACCTCCCTGGGTTGTTTTTTTGTTTCATCAGCATTTTTACTATAACCATTATTAACCACCCAGGCTCTGCCTCTCCCTCATTCCAGCCCCCTCCACTTTAATCAGCCTCCAAAACCTATAGCTTCTACCCCCAAATCTTCCTCTTTCCCTCCTTCCTTCACCCTGTGGCCCTGCCTTTGCTCAGGCCACATCTTCTGCCTGCATCACTGCTGCTATCTTTTTTTTTTTTTTTTGCTGTTTTATTCGCTGTAGTTTTTTTTTTTTTTGGTAATTGAAGTGTAGTTGATTTACAATATCGTGTTAATTTCAGGTACACAGCACAGCTATCTTCTAATACGATCTTTCTACTTGCATCACTCCACACTGCTGCTCCCTCTTTCTCTTTATACAAACCGGATCATATCACTCCCTTGTTTAAAAGCCTTCCTTTGCCTTCAGGACAAAAGCCAAATGCCTGAGCATGTCTTGGGAGACCCTCTGTGATGGAGCAGGCCCTGCAGGGCCCTCCAGCCGCATCTCCCATGCCCACTCCCACCCCGAGCTCCTGAGACCCCAGGGCACTGGTGGGGACTGAGGCAGATGCTCGGCCTCCCACAGCTGCTCTCACACATGACACCGTTCCTTTGGCCTGGAGTGAGCGCTCGGGGCTCAGTTCACTGCTGCCCCTCGTCTGGGTCTGTGTCCTTCCTCCATGCACGCCCCCCCGCCCCCCCGCAGCAATTAGCACACTGGGTTGGCATTCTATTTCACCCACCATTGAACACTGAACAGTGGAGTGAGCAGTGGAGGGCAGAATCCTTGTCACTTGGCATCCAGCACAGGCCTGAAACCCCGGGGACACTGCAAATGCGGATTAGAGAAACGAACCAGCAACAGCACGGGCTGTGACAACACTGCTGGGAAAACGTACTACCTGCACACAATCACTGTTTATCACCACCGAGATAACACATATTATACGCATGGAACATCACACAAAGGCTGAGACATTCTGTGTCTGGACTGTGTTATCGGTGATAAAACTAAATCTTTCTTCAGCAGCCCATGAGAACCCCAGGACACCTCCCTACTCTCTAATGCAGGGTTTCTCGGCCTCGGCACTACTGACGTTTTGGGTTGGATGGTTCTGTGTTGGGGGGTGGGGGGCGGGGGGCCTGTCTTGTGCGTGGTAGGATGTTTGGCAGTATCTCTGGCCTCCACCCTGCTAGATGCCAGTGGCGCTCTCTCCAGTTGTGACAACAAAAAATGTCTCCAAACTCTGTCAGATGTGCCCTTGTTGGGAAGGAGGGGAGAATCAATGCTGGTTGAAGCCTCTGGGCTCAAGGCAGGAGAGCAACGTGGTTAGAAGACCAGGCTTTGACACCCGGCAGGCCTGATCAGTGTCCGCTCTCTGCCATTGTGTGGCCTTCAGTTACGCCTTCTCTGGGCCTTGGTGTCAAGGGAGAGAGAGGTAGGAATGGTCCGCCGCAGGGGGGGCAATAAGAGGGTGTGCTGTGGAGAATTTTAAAACGGTAATACTGGGCTTCCCTGGTGGCGCGGTGGTTGGGAGTCCGCCTGCCGATGCAGGAGACACGGGTTCGTGCCCTGGTCCGGGAAGATCCCACACGCCGCGGAGCAGCTAAGCCCATGCGCCACAACCACTGAGCCTGTGCTCTAGAGCCCACAGACCACAACTACTGAAGCCCGCGTGCCTAGAGCCCGTGCTCCACAACAAGAGAAGCCACCGCAATGAGAAGCCCGCGCACCGCAACGAAGAGTAGCC
>NW_021145512.1:51644-60405 GCF_002837175.3 Physeter macrocephalus
TAGAGGAAGCCCACGTGCAGCAACGAAGACCCAACGCAGCCAAAAATAAAATAAATTTAAAAATAATAATAATAAAATCACAAGGATGGGTGAAAGGTGGAAGTCCGGTTCTCTCAAAGATTGGCTTCCCGATACCCCAGTACAACCCCATTCCTCTAGGACTGCCCTCAGAACATGCCCTAAAGAGCTCCTCTGTTTCCCAAACCTGCTTGGGCTGGGGGGAGGTGAGGTTTCTTGTCTGGGCTGAGAGTGAAAGGTGCAAAGAGGGAATGAGGAAGGAGCAGCCAGCAGCCACAAAAGCCTTCAAAGGGCTCGGGCCTCTGCCAAACAGGCCTCGCACTGCCCGGCAGGGCCTGGGCCAGGGCTCCCCGCACCGCCCCCACCCTGTGGCCAAGGCCATTCATTCTCCGCTTCCCTCCCAAGGCCAGGGCTTGAGACACGGCTTCCCCGAGACCCTGCGTCGTGCCACCCAAGGCGTGAGCTCTGGGACCGTGTCCCGCCTCCTGCCACCGCCACAGCGGGCAGTGAGTAAAAGGAGGCCAACCTGGCCTGCCTTTCAGCTGGGAGCAGCTTTCTGACTCAGCTGTGGCTGCCCAGGTTTCAGAGCTGGAAAGAAATGTGGATCACAGGGAAACCGAGGCTCAAAGGAGGGCCAGAGAGGGACAAAGATAGCACTCAGGGTTCTCTTAGGTGATGATCTTTTCGTGTAGGTCCCCGACTGGCCTCGGAAGCCACCTACAGCTGGGAAGTCCCCATTCCCCAAGGGAAGAGACAGGAGAAAGAAGGGAAAGACAAGCCCCCAGGCCTCCCTCTTGGTACAGGTGGCATTTGGGGGGCCTGGGGACCGGGTTATGCACTCTGGGGAGATTCTGAGCCTATAGAGGGGCTGTGTGGCCAAGATCGGTGCTAGCTTCTGGGTTTCTGTGCTTGCCAAAACAGTTCTTGCGCCCTGGGATCTGTGAACCCCAAGATCCATGCCTGTCAGACTTCTTTGCAGGGCACCTCCCATAGCACCCGGAGCTCCTGAGCGTCCGTGCCCCAGGGGAGCCGTGCGCTCCACCTAATGCTCCCGGGTTCGGTGCCCGCTGCTGGGCGGGCACCAGGCGCCCAGAATCCAAGGGGCTGCCCAGAGACGCAACTGACCTTGGCGGGCATCAGGATGATGAGTGGCAGCAGCAGAATCGGGGTGGCGAACAAGATCACGAAGGACTTGAACTTGGAGACATAGCTCAGTGCGGAGGCCATCGCGGAGAGGGAGGCTGGCGGGAGAGGCGAGAGAGGGGCAGCCAGTAGCTTCACGGGCTTAAGAAGGGGCCGCAGTCCGGGGGGCTGGAGGGGGCGGCGGCAACTCCGCCTCCCATGGTGGGGCCTCCCCGCGGCCCCGGGGCGGGGCCAATCCCGCGGGGTCGGTGGGACAAGCCTGCCCCCAACTCTGCCTCCGGGCGGAGGCGGGCGGCGCCCACGGACTCCAGCGCTTCGGGCGGGCCCTCCAGGAGTGCTCGGGGCCCTGGCACGTCCTGGCTCTCCGGGACTTTTCTGCGGTGCCCTAGACAGGCGCGCCCGCGGACGGCCAAGGGGGAGTGATCGGTCATTCAGTCCGCCGGCTTAGGCGTACGGCGCCCCCTCTGCATCCGCACCTGCCCTTCCTGGGCCCTGCCGGGGTCCCAGGTGAAAGTCCCTAGCGGTTTCTGAGTCTTTCGGATCCGTCTCCCCAAGCTCTCCCTCCTTTTCACCTGGTTCCTCCTGCTCCTCCCACTCCCATCCCGGAGGGGTCTCCCGCAGCGACCCACCGCGCGCCCCGCGCCGTCTGCTCCGCGGGCCTCCCCTCCCCCCGTCACCCTCAGCTTCCCTGCAGCGCCCGCGCTGCTCTGGGCACAGGACTCGTCCCCAGCGCGCCCTCTCCCACCCAGCGCATCCCGGGCACTCTCCAGCGATCGCGGAGGAGGTGAGGCCACCATCCTCCGCAGCCCGGCGTGCTTTCGCCCTCCAGCGGACACTGGCGCAGCCCGCCGACGTCCTGCTGGCACTGCGTGCGCGGAAGGCGGACTGAACCCGCCTGACAGCGGCAGCCACAGCCATTCTACAGGGGAAACGAGGGTCCCGAGAGGAAGGGACTTAACCAAGGCTGCCCTGAGAGGGTCGTTCATTCATTCACTCGGCCCGCCTCCTGGGGACAAGTACTGAGCACCTATTCTGTGCTAAGCCCTGTTCTGTGCGCTGGAGGTACAAGGTTGCAGACACCACCACCCCTATCACTTTCTTCTTCCCTCCCTTCTCCTCCTCTGCCTGCCGGGCTTCCCATTCTGCAGCTTTCTTTGGTGGAGGCCTACCCCTGTTTGTGGTTTAACCACAGCCTGTTCCTTAGTGATTAGTATCCTCTGTCTTCAAACCAGCCCTGGTGCCAGAGTCCCAGATTCTCCATATTTCCAACTTTTTCCAGCCTGGATGTGCCTCAGGCGCTAAAACTCAACACATCCTAAATCAAATTCACTAGTCTCCTCCTGTGACCTCCACCTAAGGACAGGTATTCCCCCAAACCCTTCCTGTATCTGTCTTTCTTCTGTCCTCCCCCTTTGTAATTCTCATTCATCTAAACCTGGGTTTCCCTCCCTCCCCCCCATCCCAGGGCACTTAGCACTGTTTGTACCTATTTAATTATTGGTGTGATTTTTTAAAATTTTATTTATTTATTTATGGCTGTGTTGGGTCTTCGTTTCTGTGCGAGGGCTTTCTCTAGCCGCGGCGCGCGGGGGCCGCTCTTCATCGCGGTGCGCGGGCCTCTCAGAGCTATCGCGGCCTCTCCCGTTGCGGAGCACAGGCTCCGGACGCGCAGGCTCAGTGGCCATGGCTCACGGGCCCAGCCGCTCCGCGGCATGTGGGATCTTCCTGGACCGGGGCTCGAACCCGTGTCCCCCGCATCGGCAGGCAGAGTCTCAACCACTGTGCCACCGGGGAAGCCCCATTTGGTGTGATTTTTATTTAACGTTTGTTTTATTCATCACCATATGTCCAACCAGCACCTTTTATAGTGCCTGATCGGGTATGTGCACTCAAAACTTTTTCTCTGGGATGTGTGAGTGAATGCAAGTTGTCAATGAAAAAAATCAGTCAATAGTCAATCTAAGAAATGGACATTTTTATTACAGCCAACCTGAGGATTAAAACCCAGGAAATAGTCTTTCAGAAAGCTCTGGGGACTGCTTTGCCTGTTAGAGGTCAAGGCACTTGAGTTTTTGAGACAAAGGGTTATACATCAAAGTAACATGTTGACGGTTTACGTAGTCCAACGAGGCAAGTAGTGGGTTACTGTGACCCCTTACAGGATTGAAAGAGGAATGTTATCTCCTGAGGAGTTACCTTGCTGGCGCCAGGAGAAAATTCCCCCCCCCCCACTTTTTTTTTTGGCGAGTAGGCATTCCTGTGTCTTCTAAGGGGGTCTAGTTAATGTATAATGCAGACGCACAATGCACATTAAAGGGATGAAAATAGTGGCTCAAACAGGCAGAGAGAGAATTTTATGTTTAAAATTTTTCTTGTCCTGCCTTAAAAATAATTGTATTTCCTCTAAGTAAACCATTTCCTTACAGTAATACAACTGCTTTTATTACCCAACCGCACTTGGGTCCGTTCGCCCAGCACTCAGCAAAGCCAGTCTACTGACACTAGGTTGTGGTGCAGTGTGGTGTTTATTGCAGGTGCCAAGCAAGGAGAATAGGCAGCTCATGCTCAAAAAGACCCAGACTCCCCAGTGGCTTTCAGGGAAGAGTTTTTAAAGGCGACATTTGGGGTGAGGGTTGCAGGGGACATGATTTTCTTCTGATTGGTTGTTAATGGTGGGGTAACAAGGTGGTGTCTTGCGACTCAATCGTCAACCTTCTGGTTCCAACTAGTCTGGGGTCTATGTGCTTGTGATCAACAGGTACCCCATCCTCCACCTGGGTGGGGGCGAGGAGGTCTTAGTTCTTGCAGAACAATTCAGAGATGTGTGTCAGATTGTATATATATCCCTCGAGGAGGAACTAGTACCCTGTTTTATTGCTGACCCATTGTTTCTTGACTGCTCTTCCTCTGTTTCTGCGTTCCCTCACTTCCCTGATTAATAGCTGCTTGAGTCTGCTCTTTGGAATTCAGGGAAGACCTAGGAGACCAAAGCCTTTTTCTGCAAAAAAGAAATGGACACGGAGGGGCTTTTTTACCCAGGAGGGCCCCACAGGGTCCTGCTCGGTTTCAATCCCCCTTTTCTTTGATCCTCCTCAATCCTAAGGGGAACAGGGGCAGGACAAGAAAGAGAATAAAGTTTTGGATAGAGAGGTTAATCATAAACTCAGCAGGGGAACTCGGTTTTAAGGGGACTCGATTTCACTTTAAAGGGGGTATACGTGGTTAGAGCATGGACTCTAGAGCTGGACCGCCTGGATGCATGTCCTGCCCCTAATCTCATCCTGGCTGTGTGCCTTATCAAGTTGCCCTCTCTGAGCTTATTTTTTCACAAATAACACCAACTTTGATTTGAGAAGGTTGCTTTGAAGATTATATGAGTTAACGCTCAGAATATGCTTACCAGTGCCCTGGCATATAGTCAACAATCAGTAAATATTTGCTCTTGCAATTATATGCAAAATACTCTTAGTGTCAGGAACAATGGGGAAGGCTTCACCCAGGAGGTGGCATTTGAGCTGAGACTCCAAGGCTGAGTAAAAATTTGCCAGGCAGCAGTGGAAGGCAGTCAAACTCACCAATGAATGATAAAGTGTTCAAATCGTTGAGAAAAATCCTGAGATAATTCAGGAATACTGGAGACTAAAGTGCAGCTACAGCAAAAATAAGCTAATAAATGGAAAGATTATACCAAGTTCATGGATAGGAAGACTAAACATTGTAAAGATATGCATTCCTCTCAAATTAATCTATAAATTCATTTCAATTCCAATGAAAATCCCAACAGAATTTTTATTTGACAAGCTAAATCTAAAGTTCAAACTTTTGCAAGGAGCCAAGAATAGATAAGACACTTCTGAGGAGAGGGGGGAAATTAGTCTTATCAGAATAAGACTCACTAAGTGATAGTAACTGATGTAACCATTAGCTGTTGGCATGAAGATAGAAAAATAGATGAGTAGCATAAAATGAAGAGCCTAGAAGTAGACCTAGGCTTACATGGAAACTTGCTATGCAAGAGAGATTACATGGACTAACCAATGCCTACTGGCAGCTGCTAAACTAATTAGTTTTTAGCAGTAGAGGCATTTTTCTTTCACTAAATATGTTAAACACGGGCTTCCCTGGTGGCACAGTGGTTGAGAATCCGCCTGCCGATGCAGGGGACACAGGTTCGTGCCCCGGTCCGGGAAGATCCCACATGCCGCGGAGCGGCTGGTCCCGTGAGCCATGGCCGCTGAGCCTGCGCGTCCGGAGCCTGTGCTCCGCAACAGGAGAGGCCACAACAGTGAGAGGCCCGCGTACCACACACACACACACACAAAATGTTAAACACATAACAAAAGTTTGATCATAATATGTAACAAATTAATAAAGTTATTTCTGATTTTTTAATCCACGAGTCATTCAATTATTCCCAATTCTCATCAATTGAAATGGGAATTCAATTGATACATGCAAATTTATTTACCAGAAAATACTGACAAAGTACTGATGAGGACATGTAGCAACCGCGTCTCTCATTCATTGCTGGTGGGAATATAAAATAGTGCAAACACTCTGAAAAATAGTTTGGCAGTTTCTTATAGAGTTAAACATACATTTACCATAAAACCCAGCATCACACACCTGGGTATTTATGCTAAAGAAATGAAAACTCATGTTCACACAAAAACCTATATGTGAATGTTCAGAGGAATTTTATTTACAATAGCCCCAAGCTAGAAACAATCCACATGCCCTTCAGCGGGTGAGTGGTAAAGAGGCTGCACTTTATCCACGCAGTTGGAATACTACTCAGCAGTATAAAACAAGAAAAAAGAAAGAAAGAAAAAGAACGTACTTGGATGGATCTTAAGGGCATTATGCTGAGAGTAAAAAGCCAATCACAAAATGTTACGTACGGCATTCCATTCATATAACATTCTGCAAGTGAAGGAAGCTAGAGGGAGCTGGAAAGGACCAGTAGATGCCAGGGGTCAGGGTTGGGGGAGAATGTGACTATAAAAAGGTGACTGAGCAGTTTTATATCCTAACTGTAGTGATGGACATACTAATCTATCCACGTGATAACGTTTCATAGAACTACACCCCCCCACACACACACCCCCCCACACACACACTGCATGTAAAAATCATTAAAACCAAATAAAGTCTGTAGCTGAGTTGTTAGGATTGTACCAATGTCAATTTCCTGCTTTTAATAGCATACTGTGTCTGTATGGAATGCTGTGTTGGGGCAGTCTGGAGAATGGTATATGGGAACTCTCTGTGCTCTTTTTGCAACTCCTTATAAATCAAACTATGTTAAAATTAAAAACCCTTTTAAAATTGCAGTAGGTAAAAAATAAACTTTAGACTGATGAATCCAAGCTCTCCCAATTCATATTTTTATGGCTGATATTGTAGCAAAGAGAATGGTATTACTGTTGAGAGGGTGACATGCATAAAACATGCCTAGGAATGCAGTTGGTGAATAGTTATTCTTAAACTTTGGATACTTTCATTTGAGTCTATTTGTGTCTATTTGGGCAGGATGTGTAAGTATTTCCATGGACAGAGCAGCTACAAGGACTGGTCACCGCGACTAAAAGCAGGCATCGCTTGTTTCCAGGCTTTAACTTGGGAACACTGTTATATTTGTAAACAAGTCTTGGTTGCTAAAAATTCAGCAACCAAAATTCAGCTTGATTCGCTCAGAGTATAGGATGTTGCCATTAGAAGAGAGTGTTGGTCAGCTCTCGCTAGGTTCAGCTTGCAACAGCAAATATTTACTCCAGAGCTGCAAGTCGGCTGGGAGTCTGCGGTTTTCCAACTCTGCTCCCGGCTGTGGGTAGATTGTGGGCAGCTCCATACTCTTCTCATTTCTGAACTGTGGGTCTGCTTCACTTGCTTTCTCATTCCGAGACCCAGACTGAGGAAGAGGACGCTCACAGGACACGCTGTTCCCAAGGCGGAGAGCAGGAGAAAGAGGGCTGGTGGGACCTCGCAGCACCTCTAGAGCTTCTGCTCAGGTACGGCACACCTCATCTCTCCCCTTCCACTGGCCAAAGCAAGTCTCATGGCCAAGTCCAAAGTCAACAGGGTGGGAATTGCACTCTGTCTGCAGGGAAGGATTGCAAAGATGGGAAGGGAATTCATAATTGTGCACAAATAATCTGACCTACCACACGTGATAAATATTATTAAGTCCAGGGCATTACACTTACATCTTTTAGAAGTGATGTGTGTGGAAATGGGATCAACTTATAGGAGTTATATGAGCTTGGTTACTTGAGTTACAAGAATTCAGAAGTGAGATGGTTGTTACAGGGATATAAATTAACATAGCTCTTCAAACTGGAACGTGAAATCAGACTTTTTTTTCCACACAGAATAAGTCTTATTTGGATGATTACTTGGACAATGAACACTGACTTTGCCAATTAGGTTATATAGAGGATGCTTCCCATAAGCCAACTGAGCTAAATTTGGAGCTTCAATATTTTGACACAGGTATAGTTGAATCTCATGATAACAGAAAATAACTTTCCATTGTAACAGATGTATTGAAATTGTAAGATGTATTACAATTAACAATATTTTCATTTTCCCAAGTCTGTCTGAGTATATTGAGTCTTAAGAGATGCTTCTATGGTGAAAGAGGTATTTAATTATCATTTGAAAATCCTAATAAAGACTTTTTGGTGGAATTCTTGAAAGTTGAACAGGAAAATGACCCTAAAAGTCTGAGCAGCAAATGCTTTTCTGAGCCAGGTGCTTTCCAGTTCTTTGCTGTCGACGAAATTGAGCGAGAACCAGATCAGGCTGCCAAATGATGCAACATCAGAACAATTTTCTGTGATAGGTCATGATGCGATTTTTGGTGAATTTGGTGCAACTTGGGAAGGTTCATAGAAGTAGGAAACTCTGCTCTTAAAAATCTTCTATCCCTGTCTATTTACCTCAGCAAAGTTGCTCAGAGCCTACACATCTATAACAGAGAATAAGGATAGAGTTGATGCCGAATCTTGCCTCCACCAAGTAATAAGTAACATTCATCCATGGCTAACTGATAACAAATTAAGCCCCATCGACCTTATTGAGCTGCCTTTGCAATCAAATTTCACTTTTTATATATAATAATTATTTATAAAAATCTCTTATACTTACGTTGCTTTGGTTAAGTATATAGTAATAATTGCTGTCATAACTTAAAGCAGAAGAAAATTTTAACTCTTAGAGCCTTACTTTCATAAAAAATTTTGAAACATGAGTATTTCAATTTATACACATATTTTTATTGTGGAAAAATATGGTTGGGAGAGAAGTAGAAGACTTCAAATAAAAAAATATGTTAACAGAGATTTTATTAACTAAATGGAATGGAAATATAAGATAAATGAGAAAAATAACTACATAAAATTTTGGTCTGTCAAGGAAGAGTTTAGTTGAGTTTTTTGTTTTTGGGTACGCGGGCCTCTCACTGCCGTGGCCTCTCCCGTTGCGGCCACGGCTCACGGGCCCAGCCGCTCCGCGGCATGTGGCTCACGGGCCGACCGGGGCACGAACCCGTGTCCCCTGCATCGGCAGGCGGACTCTCAACCACTGCGCCACCAGGGAA
>NW_021145512.1:60543-86188 GCF_002837175.3 Physeter macrocephalus
GAACCCGCGTCCCCTGCATCGGTAGGCGGACTCTCAACCACTGCGCCACCACGGAAGCCCTATTTGAGTATTTTTGAAGTGGAGGGCTTCCCTAGTGGCTCAGTGGTTAAGAATCTGCCTGCCAACGCAGGGGACACAGGTTCGTGCCCTGGTCTGCCGCGGAGCAGCTACGCCCCTGCGCCACAACTACTGAAGCCCGCGCGCCTGGAGCCTGTGCTCCACAACAAGAGAAGCCACCGCAGTGAGAACCCTGCGTGCACCGCAGCAAAGAGCAGCCCCTCCCTCGCCGCAACTAGAGGCAGCCCGAGCACAGCAACGAAGACCCAACGCAGCCAAAAATAAATTTTAAAAAATAAATAAAGTGGATAATAGCATGTATCAAGTTACTATGTTATTTACATTCCATTGGATACATGTTGAAAAGTGAAGTAACAATTTTATTTTTAAATGATATTTATAATAACCAGACATGACATTCTTTGCAACTATCAGTTTGAACTATATGAAATTGTTAATATTCAACCATTTTCAACCTACAAATATGGCAGATTCATATGGCTCAAACTAGTATTTAAACTTATGCTATAATAACCTAAATGAGAAAAGAACTTGAAAAAGAAGATACATGTATATGTATAACTGAATCACTTTGCTGTACACCTGAAACTAACAAAACATTGTTAATCAACTCTACTCCAATATAAAATAAAAATTTTTTAAATAAATAAAATATATATATATACATTAAAAAAATTTTAAATAAACTTATGATAAAAAATTTAGATGACAACTTAAAATGTGGAAAGAGATACATAATTTTTTCAAAATTACCTTAGGGAGCACATGCGTGCACAAGAAGTTCAAAGATCATTGTCCTAGGAAAAAAAATCTGCACATAGGCACAGGAGAGATATAAAAGAAAGTTATAGTAATAGTGTTTGCAAGAACAAAAAATTTGAAAAATCCAATAGCAAGAGAATAAATAAATAAATTGGGATATTTTCATGCCAGATTTTTATATAGCAGGAAAAATGAAGGAATTAGAGGTATACACATAAATATAAATGAAGCTTATAAGTATTTGGTGAAAGCTTTATAATATTTGGTGAAAGAAGTAAGTTACAGAAGGAGACTTACAGAGTGATAATGCTTATAAAATTTTAAAGATGCAATATAATACTATATTTTGCTTAAGGATACAAACAGAAATAGTAAAAGTATAAAGACTAGAGGCATAAATAAACACCATATTCAGTCTGGTTTTAACCTGTTAGGGAGGAGGCCTGTGATTAGAGAGGAGAGCTCCAACAATATCTGAAATGTTTTATCATTTTAACTGGGTGTGAATACAGAGATGTTTATCATATTTTCCTTTATAGTTTTTAACGTATTTTAAATATTGCAAAATAAATGCTCATAGTATTTTTAAAGGGGCCTGCATATATTTAACACTAGAAAAACATTCATGAGGCTCCAGGTATAAGATAAAGGAAAAAAAAATATTTCAGACAAAGAAGAATAGCTAATGTCCCACTTATTGAATATTTAGTCTCCAAAGGTCATCTTTGGGGGTGGGGATATAGAGGGATAGTTAGAGCAGCATAGGGATGAAAAAGAACTGGGTGTTTTTAAGTTAGGGATCTTTTTATCACTGTGTATACAAGTGAGGTCTGAATGAAAATGTGAACTTTGATCCCTTTTCCAAATTGATGCTGGGTCCAAAGTTTTGTGCCGTGAAATAGTAATGGTGGCCTTGATTGGCAAACCTGAAAACACAGATTCGCTGAGTGAGGACTCACAATTTCCCCTTTGCTCTAATTATTCAGTTCCTTCTTGCTGAATGGCAAGTCCTTTTTTTGCCCCCTCTCTCTCTCTTTCAGATACATCCATCAATAGAAAAGATTAAAATATTTGTTGGGAGGGTCTTCCCTTTAGTAAAATGTGTACCTTTTATAGCACATTGCATTTCGTTGTTAAAGATGCCGTATAGAGTTCTATCCCTCTGAATTAAGTTATATAATTCTGTTTATATAAAGTTGTTCAGAATCCCCACAGTGCGGATTGTCAAGTGGATGAGGACTGGACGATAAGGTAACTGTAGATGGAATGGGGTTCAGCGGGGGCAGAAGCCAGACTGCAGTAGGGTAAAGAGAGGACGGGAGATGACACATGGAAACAAGCAAGATGAGACTTCTCTTTACAGAAGTTCAGTTGTTAAAAAAAAAAAAAAAAAAAAATGAGATTTACTTGAAAGGGCTAGAGGGTCAAAGGAGTTTTTAATTTGTTTATTTGTAGAATCATATACATTTTAACTCCATTTATACAAGGTTTAACAGTAGGCAAAAACAATATTATATGTTGTTTATGGGTCCAAACATACGTAGTAAATGTTTACAAGCCATGCAAAGGAATAATAAGCTCCAAATATAGGAGAGTAGTTGTATGTGGGAAGGCAGGAAAACAGAACTGGAGGACACAGGGGACTTCAACTATTATTTCTAATATTTTCTTAAGCTGAGTAGTGGGTGAACAGATTTTTTTGACATTTAAAAATATTAATAATAATGCTTTTACTTATATAAAATAAGTGAGGGGATTATTTCAAGAAATAAACAAAATTTATAGAAAGATCAAATTTTATTTAAAGTAGAAATAGGAAACTGGAAAGTCAGGTCTTTGCTTAGAAATTTCAGAAAAAAAGAAAAAAATAGAGGGATAGCAGAGAAGATATCAACAGAACGCCAGCTGTCATTTACAATATGTAAGTAAATAATCTAGTTTTGCTTAACTTCAACCAAAAAGGGACAGAGACCGGAATATAACTGTTAAAAAAAAAAATCAAGAGGAATGCAACAGAAGGGAAATTGTGCAAGCAGAAGGGAAGGTTTCCCAGTATGCCTAAATGACTTCCCTTACTATAATTCCAAAAGGTAGTTATATGGACCTAATCTGGAAGTCTGTATGTGTGGTTCTTTTCATCTGCCCTGAGGATGGTACAGACGGCCCTCCAAGTATGGGCGGAGGAGGAAGGAACAGAGGTGGAGCTTTGGATTGTATATAAATGTGAGTGTTCTCCCAACTGTGTGCCCTAGAGTTTCTTGATTACCCTGAATATCTGGTGTTTCTTCCTGCCAAGCAGGCTAGTGTTGAGGTCAAATAAGCAGTGTGGTCTGATCTGCATTGCCTTACTTGCTCTTCCCATCAGCGGCCATACATGGAAGTGGCCCTGGAATGAAGGAAAACAGAGTTCATTCTCCTAATGACATTTCCAATCTGGCTGTTGATGGTCATCATTGCGGCAACCTGTTATCTCTTTGGCTCTACCGGCGCCCTCGTACCGCTAGAAAGGGCCGAGATGGCGACAAGAAGGAACTAAAGGGACTTCCCTGGTGGCGCAGTGGTTGGGAATCCGCCTGCCAATGCAGCGGATGTGGGTTCGTTCCCTGGTCCGGGAAGATCCCACACGATGCGGAGCAGCTAGGCCCGTGAGCCACAACTACTGAGCCTGCTCTCTAGAGCCCGTGAGCCACAACTACTGAGCCCGTGTGCCACAACTACTGAGCCTGCTCTCTAGAGCCCGTGAGCCACAACTACTGAGCCCGCGAGCCACAACTACTGAAGCCTGTGTGCCTAGAGCCCGTGCTCCGCAACAAGGGAAGCCACTGCAATGAGAAGCCCGCTCACCGCAACGAAGAGTAGCCCCCTCTCGCCGCAACTAGAGAAAGCTCGCATGCAGCAACAAAGACCCAACACAGCCAAAAATAAATAAAATAAAATAAAAAGAAGGAACTAAATCAAGATGTTCAACAGCACTAAACAGATATTTCAACAACAACCAATTAATCACCCTACCTACCCCACCTCTTCCCATCCCCCAGAGGTACACACTTGCAACAGTACTTCTAGCACTTTCTTCCAGTGTTTACCTCTATATTTCTTTTCTTTTCTTTGGCCTGCGCCATGCAGCATGCGGGATCTTAGTTCCCCGACCAGGGGTGGAACCCGTGCCCCCTGCAGTGGAAGCGTGGAGTCCTAACCCCTGGACCACCAGGGAATTCCCCATATTTCTAAGTAAAATAAACTGCGATTTTGCGACTTCCCAAGTTTATAAAATATTTCTTGACTTCCTATCATAAAAGATGAGCATGCAGCCCTCTTACACAAATCCTACCACATCACTGCCAGCCATTTCTCCTTTCCCTCCCCATGTCTTCTCAACATTTTGTATATCAACATTCTAACTGGTGATCATACATCCACCTGCTGGGAGGGTGGCTCATCCCTGAGGACATGAAAGCTCTTCGTCTGGGAGCCTCCAGACCTCATCCTGTGTCTCTTCATTTGGCTGGGCCTGGTTTGTATCCTTTATGATACACTGTAATCATAAGTATAGCACTTTCCTGAGTTCCATGAGTCATTCTAGTGGATTCTCGTACCTGAGGGAGTCGTGGGAACTCCCAGACTTGTAGCCAGCTGATCAGAAGTGAGGGTAACCTGGGGACCCCCAAGCTTGTGGCTGGCGTCCTTAGTAGCTAGTGGGAACCCCAGGATTTGTAGCCCGTCAGGCGTGTGGGAGCGTTTGGAGTCCCTGAACTTGCAACTAGTGACTGAAGTGAGGTCGGGCTCAAGGGGAATGTGCCTTTATCCGGTGAAATTTGATCTAACTCTGGTAGTCAGGCTTAGAATCGTATTGTGTGTGGATAAATACAAAAGACCATTCTTTTCCCTCTTGATTTCTTTAGAATTCCCATGGCTTTTTAATGCACAATTTATGACATTGTCAGAGGGTGTCAGGACTGAATTGTATCCTCTCAAATTCATATTTTGAAGCTCTGACCCCCAAAGTGTCTGTATTTGGAGATAAGATTCTTAGGAGATAATTAATGTTAAATGAGGTCGTGGGGGGGGGTCCATTTTTAAAAACTGAAAGACACTAATTATTCTCTAAAACGAGTGGCTGTTCATCAGCATGACTTATACGAAGTCAGCTTTTCTGGCAGCGGAAAGATGCTCAGGGTCTACATTTTTCTCTCTTTCATTTCCCCGCCTGCCCGCCCCCCCGCCCCCCCAAAAAATAGTGACAATAAAAGATTTAATGTACATGGGCCTTTGTCCTGGGTCACGTGAGATTTGGCAGCAACTAAGGTGACCATTCCATGATTGAGATTTAGAAAATCACCAGCAAGAGGGAGAAAGCCGCAGAACACTGACCCTGAGATGTGCCTTGGGGGCCCTGAAGCAGTGACCATCTGGAGGAGAGCTGGGGTTGCCGATGGGGTGGGGATGGGTAGGGGAAGAAGGTGAGGAGGTGCTTTGACCAGGAAAAGAGCTGAGAATGTGTGGAAACAGGCCTCCGAAGGAATGGAAGGGAAAAATACTTGGGACCACAATTGCAGACAGAATACGATGGAGTTGCTCTTTCTTGCCCATGAGTTTAATGACAAGGTTCCTCCCCTTTGGATGCCAGCTAAGCAGGAGCCGGCAGGGCATCCCCTGACTCTGCAGCCCAGCCAGGCCTGGAATCTGCCCCAGACACAATCACAGGTATTCCCAAGGCTTGAAGTCCATCCAGAGACTCGTCATTTGATGCAATTGCCTGTGGTCTGAAAAACAAACTCCCACCCAAACATATCGTACCTGGGGAGACTGCAATCTCAATGATCATGTCTCCCAGGACTCAGGCCCGCTCTGACCACAGGATCTTTCTAAAGGCATGACCGACAGAAGTGTGCACAATTCCACCATGTAATTTTTGTCTGGGAGGTAAAATACCTCTGTCGTTACATCATTTTCCTTAGCGTAGCGATCCCTTAAGAGAAGAAAGCCTGACCAAGATCCCTTCTCAAAGTCAACCATGGAAATAACCTTTTAATATTCTCTCCTGTCTTCCGTGACCTTGTACGGCTTTCACACACAATTTCTCATTTTATCCTCAAAACAACGCATCGAGGTATGTACTATTACTCTGCTTCCTGGGCCAGCCTAGAATTTCTGCTTCCCCCTTTCCGTCCTCCCGTTGGAAGGTCACGCTGGGCAGCCCTGCCAAGTCACGTCGGAGGGATTAGTTCCCTGTGACACCCCTTCCCCCACTCCCCTGACCCACAGGCCGGACACAAAAGAGGCTGCCGGAAACTCCTGACCACTGCCAAGCCGGTAGCCGCAGTGCCCTGGAGAGGAATTCTCAGCTCACAACAGAGCATTTCTCATCTAGTTTTTTTTATGGGTTTGGGGTTGGGGAGGGGTTGGTGGCCAGCCAAAGACGGAGGCAGAATGATGAAACCGGGCAGGCCCGCAGCACTGATTCATGTCACAGTGGGAACGGGGACAGGCTTTTGTGCCAACCAGAATGTGCCTTGGTTACACACTCCGGTTAAAAATAGTGATGGCTCAGGATCGGCCATGGTGCTCCAAAAGAAATTTTCCTTCGTCTGTAATATTCTAACTGCTTTCAAAGCAAACATAGTTCTGCATTAGTTATAGAATATAAGTTATCTTTAAAATTCAGAAGGAAATGGCCTCCGCTGCTGTTTGGAGGGCCCTCGGGTTCTGGGGTGCGGTGGGGTGGAGGTGAGGGTGCAGGGAGATTTCTAGCTTCTGCTCTGATTTCTCAGACCCGCATCGTGCACACCCGTTCAGCTCAGCCAGCGTTTACCTGCCCACTACTGCACAGCCCAGGGCTTCATGGCCTACCAGGCACAAGCACATGGGCCCCTCTGGAGGAAGGTGATGAATCAGCAAGAGCCTGAGGAAAGAGGTGATGAATCTCAAATCACCTACCCGCGTGGTTGGCTGAGGGCAAGTTGGGGCAACGGACAGACAAGCAGCCAACCATAACCAGAGACAGAGGAGGTAGGTCCTGTATCAGTGATAATGTCAGAGTTGGCCTTGAAGAACTTGTGGAATTTTGAGATGTAAGGAAGGGATGGTGCAGGGGTGGGCCAGCCCGGGAAGAGGAGACATCTTGGAAGACGATTAGGATGTAGATGAAAAAACTCATGGTCCTTTCCAGTTCCACCGCCATAGCCCCCATCACTGATCCTTGTCCCCTGGAACATCTCACCTGTGCAGCCCTCTTTGACATCTCTACCACCCCCTCCATTCTGGGGGATCTCAGCAGGAGACAATGTGTGTGAAAGCACAGTTTTTTCCACTATGGTTGCTATTCATAAAACTGCCCGGAGATAGACAGGCGTGGGAAGCAAAGGCCAGAGGGATTAAAGAATTTGCCAGGGCTTCCCTGGTGGCGCAGTGGTTGGGGGTCCGCCTGCCAATGCAGGGGACGCGGGTTCGTGCCCCGGTCTGGGAGGATCCCACATGCCGCGGAGTGGCTGGGCCCGTGAGCCATGGCCGCTGAGCCTGCGCGTCCGGAGCCTGTGCTCCGCGACGGGAGAGGCCACGGCAGTGAGAGGCCCGCGTACCGCCAAAAAAAAAAAAAAAAAAAAAAATTTGCCCAGCTGGTGAGGAAGGGAGTCAGGAAGCTAACCCGGGTCCCCCCCATCCCCACCAGCTGTCAAATAAGGTAGATGGTGTCTGGCTTGGGTTTATAGACCCCTAAGTGAGATCACCCTGGTTTCAATCCCAGTTCTGACATCACTGTGTGACCGTGAGCAAAGTACTTAACCTCTCTGTGCCTCCATTTCCATAGGTACAAAATGGGGTAATAATCCTTACACCAGAGCCATCGGGCAGATTAAAAAGGATCCCGCCTGTAAAACGTTTAGTATAGTGCCTGGAACACAGGAAATATTTAAGCATTCATTCGCCGCTGTTATCTCCTATCACCGATATTTATTGTTCCCACCGACTGTCTCTCATTCGGTACCTGAATTTTAGAGTCTGGTAGTTGGCTGGAGACCACGTCTCAACCTTTTCCTTAATCCCACTATCCTCAGAAAAGCTGCTCTCACTGCATTTGCAGACTTCACACGAATTCTCTCAGCCTGCTTGTGCCATCCCTCAGTGTGGTGCTTTGGAATCCTTCTGTTAGCACAGCTGTGTCTGGGGTCTGGGAAAGCTCTGAGGACCCCGGGGGTGGGAGATGCACATGAGAGAGGGTCTGTCGAGCAAGTGGAGGTGAGGGGTATGTAAGCAGCCTCCCATCCTGTTCCCACATCCCAGAAAAGCACTCCGTCTGGCAGGCCGGCACCCCTTCTCTTCCTGTGTGCTACCCTGGGCTGGCCCAGACAAAGAGCTTGTCTGCACCTTGGCTTAGATGGGCTTTCTTGCAAGCTCACCCACAGGGGAACATGAGAGCTGCATGCTCACTGAATCCTAGACCCTCCTGGCCTCACTCCTGGGGCCAGGTCCCCTCCATCCCTGACAGGTTCATCCAGGGACTGGGTCGTAACCAGGAGGAAGTTCGGGGCCTCCTGGGACTTCCACCCACAGATTCCCAGCTCTCCTCCTGCAGAAACCCAGCCCCGTCTTCCTTCCATGAGCACCAAAGGTGGGTCCCACACTTCTGGAATCTTGAGTGAAGCTCATGTGCCCCATCCTCTTATTGTTCAGATGAGAAGGCAAAGGGCCGAGGCTGGAACTCAGAACCAGCCCTTTCCCCCTGCATCAGTGGCTCCCAACTTCCTTCCACGTTAGAATCACCTGGGACCTTTCAGAAGCTCCAAAGTCACAGCCACATGCCAGACCAGGGAAATCACGCTCTCTGGAGTTGGGCAGGTACGTTTCCCAAGTGATTCCAATATGTGGACAAGTTTTGGAACTACCGTCCTTGCAGCCCCAAGAATCCCGATAAACGGCCACACGTCAGGCTAAGTGCCTTGAGTTAGGATTACCCATTACCTCAGTGGTCCCTTTTCGATTGCTGACCTTCTGAACATCAGGAGGGACTTACTCATGTATTAGCGAAAAGCTGCTACACGTTGAGCAAGTGCTGTAGAGTTATGTAGTCGGCGTGCTCACTAAAGTTCAAATAAATTAACATGCTTAGACAAATGTGCAAAGCCACAATCAAAATTCTCCAATTATTCACTAATATCTTAATCGTGTTTATTATAAAAAATAAAGGTGAATATTGAAGCTAATTCAAGATAGGCTTGGTTTTTTACAAATAAAATTCTGAGAAACAGAAATACACATTAAATCTCCTTAAAAATGCCAAGGTGAAGTATATAAAATCCAAATGTTTCTGATGGGGTTGCAATTATTTGCAAATTTTTCAGTTCCCACTGAGCGATTAGATACAGTTTTATCATTTTTATTTATTTAACTAATTACATCCTGCTTCTCCCTGTGAAAAGAACACAAGTAGACAAACAACTGTTCTATATTCACTTGATCCAATTAGGCGTATATAATTTTGGACATGTGTTGCCTTTAGCAGAATTTGATTTCTTTGAACCTCCAATTTTGGGGTCAGTTAGTCCAGTCCTTTATAGCTGTCTGGGTCCTGGACTCCTTTTGAGTCCACGTACTCTGATGGAAGCAAATTTTCACACAGTTTCTGGGAGCATCCGGACTCCCAAAGTCCCCCAGGTCCCCAGTTGAATCTTAAAAAAATGAGGAAACAAGCACAGAGGCTAAAGTGACTCAAGCTGCCAGTCAGTTCCACTCTCAGGATTCGAACTCCCATCTCCCGACCCTCTGGCCTCTCTGGGAGAGACAAGCCTAGGGCCTCCTTGCCTGGGTTCAAAGCCTGATTCTGCTGCCTGTTGGCTGGCGACGTGTGCAAGTTACATCACCCCTCAGTGCAGTGGTTTCTGTGTCTGAAGGCTTCCTCATTTGCCCGCCCGCTTGTTAGCATTACAGTTGTGTTTGCTGTAATTATCTACAAGCGGGGAAAGAGGCGCTCGGGGCATAGGCAGTTGCCCTAGATCACCAGGCTGCTAAGCGATGTGACTCCAAAGGCTGCAGTCTTGGCACACACCACGCTGCATCCCCAGTTTCTCCCGGCCCTGAGTAGGACGCAGGAAGTCCGGGAGCCACGCTCAGGGAACAACCTTCAAGTTCAACACGGCACGCCAGCTCTCTGCCCGGCAGAGGAAGGCCCAGCAAGAGGCCCAGGAGGGAGAGGGAGGTCAGTGCTTTATGGAAGGGGATGGAGAGACATGGATGCAGTGAGGCCAGCCTGGCTGAGGGGAGGGGCTGCTGCCCAGGGGGAGGCCTGGCCTCTGGCTCCCACCCAAGGGGTCGTAGAAACAGCTGGTGGCAGCAGCACAGGCCGAGGGAGGCGGCAGGGGCCGGCTGGGCTGGCCGAGCTACAGAGGGGCTTCCTGGAGTGTCCAGCCAGCCACAGGTAACTTGGAGCAGCCCTGGGCTGAGAAATCTGAAAACCCCTCCCTTCCTGGGCTGTGGGCCGGGTTGTTGGAACACTTTCAGTTTTGTTTCTCTGCCTGCAAGAACCGAAACTCGTCGAAACAGAAAGACTCTGCAGACCAGAACATGGAGGGAAACTTCCAGGTGTGCAGGAACTGGTAAGAAGTTGCTTTCCCGGCGGCTTGACCTGAGGCTGGCTAGTGAGAGGGGCAGACAGGATAAGGCTGTTTCTGAAGTTAAGAGAAAAGGGCCCTTGTACCCAGGAGGGCCAGGATGGAAGATTTAAACTCAGGAGATGTAGGAAGATGATGAGGGATGGTCAGGGTTGGCTAACATCCCTGAATGCCATCCCACCCCCACCCCAGATATTTCAGACTTTCTGGGGCAGTTCCAAAGCCAAACAGCCAGGCTAACTGCCCCTGCTGGGCTACTCATATTTTTCAGAACTTGGGTCCTAACTTGGAGTTCTGATCATATGCTCTTCACACCAGTCTTAGAGAGAAAGGGGCCCACGGAGATTGTCCGGGACCACACCCGCCCTCACCTTGAGAGGGCGCTGTGGAGCGGGGTGAGGGGATAGAGCAGGGGTCCCAGACCACACCTCTAACTCAGGGAGACGCGGCCCCTTGAAGTACCTCACTCTCGAAGCTCCCTACCTGTGGTGGGAACCAGGGGGATCCCTCCCAGAGAGCTTTCTCCAGGCAGACGCTCCTGGCTTAACCAGCTCGGGAAGAAGAGCTGAAGGACCAGGCCGGACAGAAGGAGAAAGGGGCCAGGCCGGGCAGAGGGGCAAGAATAGAGGAAGGGAGTGGGAAGCAGCCTTTGTGCCACCTGCTTGGGCTGTGCAGAAGCCAAGACCTTGTTCAGACCAAGCAGAGTGAGGCTCTGGCTACTCCCCTCTGGCCACATCCCATGTGCCCAGGACATGGGCGGGCAACTCTCGTCATCCTTGAGGCCTTTAGAGCTATGGCCACTACGTGTCCTCTCTCCCAAGCTGCCACAAGCAAGAGCTGGTTGAAATGAAAGGAGGAGTATTAAGAAACACCCTGCCTGGGAACTGGGAGGGTCAGAAGCTTGTGTTTTTTGGGGTCTCCAAGAAGGGTTTCAACCTCTCTGTGGGTTGCACAGGTGAGCCTTAAGGCAGGGAAAGGTATTTGGCTTCTCGTTCTGGGAGACCTGGGAAGCTCTCCCTATGGGGATTCTGAAAGTCGGCATTGCCCTTGCAAGGAGAGTGGGCATGCAGGGCTGGATTTCCAACTGGCTTTGGGCCAAGCAGGGGAGCGTTTGAAAATAGACAAAATATTTGAAAGAATTTGATATTTGTTATTTCATTTTAAAAACAGTTTTACCAAGGTATAATTGACATAAACTGCATTTATGGTACATTTTAAAAAATATTTATGTTATTTATTTATTTGGTTGCACCGGGTCTTAGTCGAGGCAGGTGGCCTCCTTAGTTGTGGCATGTGAACTCTTAGTTGTGGTATGCATGTGGGATCTAGTTCCCTGACCAGGGGTTGAACCAGAGCCTTCTGCATTGAGAGTGTGGAGTCTTAACCACTGCGCCACCAAGGAACGCCCTGTGGTACATTTTAAAAGTGTGCCATTTGACATAGATATATACCCGTGAAACCATCACCATGTCTACTAAAATTCAATAAACTGTCAAGTTAGGAAGACCAAAAGGGAATTTTATTCAAGCCACACTGAGAATGATAACCCAGGAAGCAGATTCTCAGAAAGCTCTGAGAACTGTCCCACCAATTAAAAGTCAAAGGCACAGTCGTATACATTTTTGAGACAAAGGATCATACATGAAAATGACATACTGATATTTCACAAAAAGTTCACCAAGGATACATAGTCCAAGTAAGCAAGTACAAAGTGTACCAAGCAAACAGCGAGTCACTGTCATTAGCACCCCCTACAGAGCTGGGAAAGAACCCTATTCTTTTATAAAGTTACTTCAGAAGAAAGAAAGAAAAAATTGATCTTTACAATCCAGCAGGCGCTCCCATCTTTGAGGAGCTCTGGTTAATGTGTAATACAGACACACACCGTACATTAGGAAGGGAGGAGGCCCGAACAAACACAGAGAGAATTTTATGTTTAATTTTTTCTTGTCCTGCCTTAAAATATAAATTATATTTCATCAATCACAATCAAGATAATGAACCTATCCATGACCCCCCAAAGTTTCCTCCGGCCCCTTTGTAATCTCTGCCTCCTGCTCCTCCTTGCCCACCCCCTCTCAGCCCAGGCAATAGAAGAGCTGACAGAGCATCCTTACACTTATTTTATGATTTTGCATTGTTCTGATTTAGGACCAACGTGGGGAAGGGGGGCAGGTGGCATATCGTCATCATATTTTCAGTGCTCGAGGCCTTGAAAGATCTTAATCCAGCAGCCCTGGATATGAAATACGGCTCCATGCTTTATACCATGAAATAAGCCTGTTTTTCCTCCGTCTTGATCCTGCAGCAAAAGAAGCGTGGCCCCTGGCCACTTGGCCCTCCATGAGGCCCACTGTCTGCTGTTCCTGGTCCTCTGTCCGGAGTGCAAGGAACCCGTCCTGCGGGATAAGATGGAAGAGCACCGCGGGGCAGGGCACCAGCAGGTGGGGAGGCAGAAGCAGGGCTGGATGTGGGAGCGCCAGGCGGCGAGTTGGAGCCTGGTCCTCACTGCAGCCCGTCTCACGTGGGCACCCCGCGCCCAGCACCCCCTGTGGAGTGGAAAGGGTAGTCAAATCTGCCTTTCTTGTACTGCACTGAGTCAACCCTGGTTTTCCCATCCCCTATCCTTTCCCTACAGGCGAATGGGTTCGGCCCAGGCAAGGGGGTCCCTGTTTCAGGAAAGGTAAAATGTTCTTTCGAGATGTGTCAAGAGGAGAGACAGGAAAGGAGAGCTCTAGAAGGCACTCATGGCCAAGGCTGGTCAAAGGTTAACCTTTCTCTCCTGCTGTTTCTGGAGATCCTCAAGCTCAGGCATCCATTTCAACCCAGCGGGTCCCACACATGCCCCTTGAGCACGGGGCTGGTGCTGCAGGGAGACGAGGGAACCTGACTCCTGCCCCCAGGCGTTCACAGAGCCGCACCTGACACACAGAGCCAGGGCCGCTGAGCTGGGTGGGACTCCAGCGCCTCCCTCCGTGTTTAGGTGGGGTGCGCGATGTGTCAGCAGAGCCTGCCGAAGCACTTGCTGGAGATTCACGAGGTGAGAGTCCGCTGTGATTTCTTCTCCCAAGCCCGGGAGGAGGGGAAGGGGCCAATAATAAAGATCTCCCCCAACCCCCCGCCCCAGCTCTCCCTTCTCGCCCCAGGAGGCCTGGGGCACAATGGGGCACTAGCTCATCCCAGGGCCTCCTGCCCCCAGATGCCTGTCAGAAGGGCCTGCCACGGTCCACAAGCCCAAGAGAGCTCGTGTTTGCCAAGGGGAGTCCCCCCACCCCCCGGCCTTTCCCCACTGCTTTCTCTTACTGGCTTCAGTCCCCCGGGGAAATAAGCTCATATCCCCAGCGCACCTGCAGCCACTGCAGGCCAGGGACCATGCCCGTTCCGCCTGCCTCCCCGCAGGCCAAGGAATGCCAGGAGCGCCCCGTTGAGTGCCAGTTCTGTGAGCTGGCCGTGTGCCTCAACAAGGTGGACATCCA
Source organism: Physeter macrocephalus (assembly GCF_002837175.3). NCBI lineage: Eukaryota > Metazoa > Chordata > Mammalia > Artiodactyla > Physeteridae > Physeter > Physeter macrocephalus. Next base: position 74,462 of record NW_021145512.1, read on the forward strand.
CGAGCACCACTGCTGCAGGCGGGCGGAGGTGTGCCCAGACTGCGGCCAGCGCATCGCGCTCCACCTGCTGGCCCGGCACAGAGAGGCGTGCCGGGGTGAGCAGACCCGGCTCCAGAAAGGTGAGCAGCGGTGGCAAGGAATGTCAGCTCTCGGCAGGACAGGTGACATGTGCGATGACAGACACGCATGTCTCAAATTCATCTGGCTACTCTGGACCACGTGCTAGAGTGGCCTTCTTGTGTGTCTGCTGTGGTCTCTAAACGACTGGTCCAGGGAGACCAAGACGCCAGGAGCTGCGGGCCTGGGAGCTACACAGCTGAGTGCAGGGGCAATGGGGGCCCGACAAAATGGGAGGCTTCCTTGGAACCCCTCAAGCACAATTCCAGCCTGGCAGAGACCCACCTGCATCCTTTTACAGATGGGAAACCTATGCATAGAATGAAACAGGGGCTTGCTAGAGGCAGAAACCAGACAGGACACCCAAGTTCCCTGACACCAAATCAGGAGCTTTTACCACCATCAGCAGCGGACAGAAGGGATCTAGTTGTAACTCCTGACCTTCGGGCCTATGTGTTGGCCGCCTGGTACCACTGTGTGTTCTCTTGGCCTGGTTACCTCTTCATGAGATGTGTTTACGGAGGACAGCAAGGTGACAGATCTTGTGTTCACTGGTGGTTTTAGTAACACGGTAACACGTGGAGAGAGCCTAAAATCCTTTGGATGGTTAAGTCTCTCCTGGTAAACAATTTTATTAAAATCAGCACGTGAAAAACTGGAGTGCTTGAGATTCGTGTACCTTTCCAGCACGGCTGGGCTTCAATACAGCCAACAAACAACTCTTTAGCACGACTTCATCAACACGACACAACTTCAACAAGACAACACAACACAGCTTCCACACAGTCAACAAAGATGTGTGCAATAACTCCTCGTTCGCTCACAGAGCTCAGAGACTGGTGAAATGAAAGAGCAGTCCGGCTGGACAGGGCTGGCATCTGTGGTAACGGCGCCCTCTGTCTCCTTAGAAACCAGTCCTGCTCCAGGAAAATGTCTCTTCATCAGGGCTGTGTGCTGCCCCGAGTACACTTTTGCAGCTTAAAGGAAATGATGTGGGTGATTCCTGCTGTGGGTGGCCTGTGTGGCCAAGGACCCTGGCAGTGCAGGACACTCACGGCAGGCCGGGGACAGTTCATCATCAGGACTGCAGGCCGTGTACGCAGTTGTGGGACAGTCGGGCTAGCCATTGTCAAGGGCAATCATTTGTGCTGTTGTTTCCATGCTTTTTCAGGGAAGAGAATTCCAGCTCCTGAAAGCAACATCTGCCGTCATTATTGCAACCAAATGATCCCAGGAAATAAGTATTTCCACCATGTGGTGAGTAGAAATTAGTTATTTTCTAATGGTGCCAATAGCTAGTCCATATTCCAAAAAGTGTGATATGAAAGGTAGATTCTGGGTCCAATTTTACACAGCATGGATAACAGAGGTTCCCGTATTCAGTTTTGCTTTGTTCAAAAAGGGATGTTGTGAATTGGTTTAGGCTAATTTAGCACACATAATTGGTCTCCAACCGTGCCGGCCCTTCAAGGAGCCTCCCTGACCAGTCCAGCTGTCATTGATCACCTCCAAACATCTTCAGCCTTCAGGGCATGGACATGGCAATTTGGTCCTTAATAGGACCTGCCTTATTATCTTCTGTCCCATGCGGGAGTCTTCTCAATTAGACTGTGAGCTCCCTCGAAAAAGTTAACAACTTTCTCCATCTTCCCACAGTGAAACCGATATCAGGGCTAGGTACCAAAAGGGGGGTTCTGTAAAGATGTCACGATGTGATTGATTGATTGATTGCTTTTGCCTGGGAACATTCACAGACTCCTCCCTCCATCACTCTGAGCACGTTTTAGAGCATTAGCCCGTGCCAAGCTGCTCCCTTCTTTTGCAGGATGGAGCATTTTCTTTCTGGGGAAACTTCCGAAGGCTTCTCTCCAAAGAACTCATTTCCTTCTGCTTGGATGGAGCACTGTTTGTCCTTTCTTTACCCTTCAATTCAGAGAAATATGAGTATCAGAACTAAAGAGACCCTGTAGGGATGATCTAGACCTTTTTGTTTATTGTGAGACAATACATATAGAATGTACCATTAGTGACATTTAGTGCATTTTAATAGGAATACTTGACTTAATAAAGTCTAAATTAATCATATTCCCTACCCTCCTTACAAACAATATATGGATTTGAGAACATGTTGACTCCGATTCCCTATTCCCACCTTATATGTTAACGCTGTGGAATTTAGTTTCACCTTGTTTTCACACTATCCCTCTTTAGTCATTATTATTGCTGTCATTTTATGCAATTCATGCCTGCTTGGGTATACTCACACATTTACCTTTCTCTCTGCTCATGTTCTTTCTTAAACCCCAAGCTTTCCATCTGGGTAGGATTTCTCTCTTCCTAAAATACACGTCTAGGTAGTTCCCTCAGCAAGAAGCTGTGAGGAGTAAATTTTTAGTTGCCTGCACAGGTACGTTTTTCCTGCATTATTGAATGGTAGTTTAACTGGGTATCCAATTCTACGTTAACCGGTATCTTTTCTTAGCATTTTGAAGTTTATTCCACCGTCTTCCCACCTCTATGATTGCTGTTGATAAGTCTGCTCTCAGTGTAACTGCCATTCCTTTGTGGATAACCCTTTTTCTTTGGTTGATTTCAAGATCCTCTTTGCCTTTGATCTTCCTGGTTTCACTGCAATGCATCCAAGAGAAGATTTCTCTTTATTCATCCTGCTTAAAACAATATGCTCGAGTGTGTTTATTTTCTTCTCTGTTCTTCAGAATTTCTCCTGCCCAAATCTAAAGACTTAGTCCTGCCTTAATCGGTTCTGAAAGGTCTCAGCTATAATCTCTTGGAATCCCCAATATTCCCTAACCCCTCCATGTTCTCCCAACTCTTTCTGTGGAACATATCGGATGTACATCAGGCCTTCTCGTTCTATCCTCGTGTCCCTTAACCTTTCACATTTTCTGTTTCTCTCTCCTATATTCTGAATAATTTCCTCAAATCTATTTTCAAGTTCATTCTTTCTTGGCCAAATCTAACCTGCTATTTTTAAGCCTACCCATTGAGGTTCAGTGTCTGTATTTTTCAATTCAAGAAGTTCTGTTTATCTCTCTTTCAAATTCACCTACTCTTTTTTTCATAGGGTCGTATTCTTTTCTCTTGTTTGAATCATTTTTAATTAATTTATTTTACAGTCTCTCTCCTATAGTTCTGTTATCTGAACTCCTTGGAGACTAATCCTGCTAATGGTTGTGTCTGTGACTCTTACCCAAGGTAGAGTGTTTCCTTGTGTGTAAATTGAATCGTGAGCTTCTATTTGGTGAGACGCTCTCTGTGAGAATCCTGTATGACCTGGTTTGGGATCATGTGACCTCCAGAGGGATTTTGTGATTGCGGCTGCCATACATGCCAAATGGTACATTAATTCTTCCGCTTGGGTGTTCCCAGAGCGTGAGGGTTTTGTACATCTGAACCCCAAACACAAGAATGGCGTGAGCCTGGGATTTTGAGTTTTCAGGAGTGTCGGTTTTGCTTCCGCACCCTCAATTTCTAGTCCAAGGTAGGCAAGCTCTCTTGCCACTTTCCTTGTCCAATTAGCCGATTCTTTTCTCTTAGCCACCACAGGTTAGCCTTCAAGGTTCCCAGCTTTACGCAGGGAAAAAGGGGACTCTTACTTCCAATTCCACGTCTTGTGTGGATGGGACTCTTCTCTTATCCAAGCTCTTAGATACGAGATTGACCCCACATCTCCTCCTAAAGTGTCAGCTCATGTGCTTAACAGGTCAGGTCTTCACTCCTGGAACATGGAACTTGCTTGCTTTCTTGCAAAGTCAGCTCAGTGAATGTTTGTCATATTTTATCCAGCATTTCAGAGTGGGAAAATTTCAGGTTATCTTGCCTATTGTATTGTCCACCATTAAAGCTGAGGTCATTTTAAAATTTGAAGTGTGACTCATAATTGCAGGACAGATGCCGTCCAATCTCAGATTCTGTGACATATTCTCCAGTTGGGAAGCCAGATATTCCTCCTTCATCCCTTTCAAGTCAGGCTGCTGAAGATGAAACTTCCACAGCAGAGAAAGACGTCCGTCCAAAGACAAAAAATACCAGCAGATTTCCCCTTCTTTCTGAAAAGTCAACACGGCAAGCACCAAGAGGCACAAACAAAACCACGGATCTGCCTTTGAAGTCTGATGGCAAGCTCAGGGCCTCCTCTCCTGTAGAAGACGAGACAGCCTATGACATTCTGAGGAGGTGTTCTCAGTGTGGCATCCTACTTCCCCTGCCAACCCTAATCCAACATCAGGTACCCAGCCTCCATTCTCTTCTTATCCGGCTGGGAGCCATCTGGACAGTGTTTAAAGAAATCCAAGACCTGCAGGATATTCTCAGACATCTTTTTTTTTTTTTTTTCTCAGACACCTTTATCTCCCCTTTCTCTGTGTGTCCAAATCCATTCTCGTAGCACCTATCACCTGGTTATATATGTGCATCGTCTCCCACCTCTGAAGGCAGAGCCAGATCTTTCATCTCTGTATCTGCAGTTCCCAGCCCAGGGAATAACCACAGCAAATGCCCCCAAACTGTGGCGCAAACAAATGAACAGAGCATATACCCAATCTAGCTCTCTAGCTCATAGTGTAGATAAGGCAATCCAGGCCCAGAGATCAGAGCCTTGGTCAAGATACTAAGTCAGTTGGTATCTTGCCTCCAGCAGATCAGGATTTGCGGCCTCAATAGCCTGATTTTTTTACATCCTAGATTATTTTCCAATAATAATAAGAATTAGTATTAGAGGTAGTTAACCATTATGCACCAGTTACAATGCAAAGCTCTTTACAAATGGTTAATCATTATAAAAACCATGCAGGTATTTTATCCCTATCTTACAGATAAGGAAACCAGACAGAAAGGTCGAGTAGCTTCCCCAGGATTATACAACTAGAGAGTGGCAGAATCCAGCCTAAAATACATGTATATATAGTTCCAAAGCTTATGCTTTTAAGCCCCAAACAGGATGCCTCACTCAAAAAAAAAAAAAAAAAAAAAGCTTTCATTATCTCATGTTTTTCAAAATACAAAAGTACTAGATACTACTAAATACTAGATTTTGTTGTAACCAGTTGACGTGATACCATACAAACAAATATAAAGATAAAGCTCATCCTCCCCCACACCCACCCCACTTCCCCAGTCCCACGCCCTGAGATACTAGTTTCAGTATCCGGGTAGGTGTCCTTCCAAAGCTTTACCTCTGTTCACACAAACATGAACAAGCCTCTATGGGGTTTGAATTGTTTTTTCTTTACCCGTATATATCATCTTCCTATATTCATTACTCTGCCATTTGCCTTTTTCACTGAATATATGATGCACATTCCTTACAAAAAAGTAGACCTAGATCTTGTTTTTTCTGACTTCTTCTCTATACGCACACAGCACATAATTTTACAAAGCTGAGTGAATTTCATACTTGCTGGGGGTGTTATTAGTGCCATATTTCCTTGCCTCCCACAATTTGAAATTTCCTTCCATACTTCCCTCCATCCTTACATAGTAGGGTTGCCGAATTTAGCAAATAAAAATCCATTACTTGGGACAAAAATAACTACAAAATAATTGCATGAGACATACTTACACACAAAAAAATTCTTTGTTTCTCTGAAATTAAAATTTAACTGGACATCTTGTATTTTATCTGGCAACTCTGTTATATAACCACACACACACACACACACATTTGGAGTCCAATTACACACATTTCTTTGCATCTTAATGTTATGATTCATCAATACCCAAGGACATCCCTCCAAGTCAAATGATGTTGCCCCCCCCCCTTTTTTAATGGCATAAGAGTCCGTGGTGTGGGTATCCTCTAATCTGTTCGTCCACCCCCCTCATGATGATAGGCCTCTACTAAACATTGTCCCAAGCCTCCCATAGACCCCTCATGGCTCACTGGGCTCCATACATTTTCTATGCCATCTGTAGCTCAGGGTTCCTGCTCCGGGAACTGGGGATAGGATTACCCAGAGATATCCTAGGAACTAACACTCCCCACTTTAAACACATTGAACTTTTTTAATATCCATTTCTTTAGGAGAAATGCTCGTGGTTAGCTTCATCAAAAGGAAAACAAGTGAGAAGTTCCAGCTAGCTTTGGAAAAGGAAAGGTACAACAGATTTAGAAGATTTTGTTTTTACACTGGTTTTTCTGCTTGCTTTCTGTGCTAGTCTTTACTTGTGAAAAGAGATGGGTTTTACTCACTGCGTTTCTTTCTTGTAGAAGAAAAGGTTTGGATTCTGTTTTCCTCCTTTTGAGCCGAGATGTTGGTTTCCCCAAGAGCTACAGATAAACCAGAAGAAAAATGGGCTCTGGCTCTTCTGCCTGAGAATTCTGATCAAGCATCTAGGCTCCACACAGCCTGGACACCTTAGGGAACCCAGCTTTGTCCCCGAAGAATAAAGAAGCCCTCCCTGAAAACTTGTCCTCCACCTTTCTGTAGATTTTTCACTGGTTTTCCAGGGCCACGGATGGCAGCGGCTAGCACGGCAAGGAAAGGGGAGTGGCCGCGAAGGAAGAGAAAAATGAGGCTGGGTGGCAGGGGAGAGCCAGGTAAAGCACAAAGAGGTGCTAGTGAGGGCTGTTGGCAGCGAGACCAGCTGGGAGACACCTAGAGATGCAGCCCACCTCCCAGCAAACAGCACACCCTACCTTTCTGCCTGGCCCGTGGGGAGACCCCAGACCCCACCAGGGAAGGAAGGGCCCAGGACCCCCCACGCTCCCGAAACTGGAAAAGTGGGGTATTTCTCAAGCTTTGTCAAGTTGGCGAAGTCAGGTTTGCCTAAGACTTTCCTTGGGTCGGCAGCGACGGTGGTTTCCCAAAGAGAGGTCCCGCACGCTGGGTCCCGGGGACTGGACAGGACCCCGGGGATGGGTCAGGACAGGAAAGGTGGCGACTGCGCGGGCCTGCGCCCCAAGTCCAGGGGCAGAACCTCTTCCTCGCATGAGGAGGGACGGGCAGGGGGCGCGGGGCCCAGCCTCCCGCCTCTGGCCCCCCGGCCAGGGCGCCTTCCAGGGCCACCTGCGCGGGGACCCGTCTTGGCCCGCACGCGCACGATCGGTTGAGCTGGCAGCCCCAGGTTTGCGCCCCGCGGCCGCGGTTATGAGCAGCGCCCGGCAAGTGGCGGCGCGTCACAAAGGCGGCCGGGCGCGGAGCCGGCGGTGGCGCCGGTGGCGTCGGAGCCGAGGCGGCGCGGGCGCAGCAGGCCGGCGCTCGCGGTCCCAGCAGCCCGAGCAGCGAGCGGCGGGTCGCGGCGAGCAGCGGGTAAGGCGGCGCGAGCGGGCGCAGGCCGGGGACGCCCCGAGGCCAGCGCGGGGGTGCGGGGCTGCCCTCCTCACCTGCCGCCCCCGCGAGGCTCCTGGGCCACCTCCCCTCCCCGGGCGATCGGACACCCAGGTTTCCTCCCAGGCCTGGCAGCTGTGTGACGTGGTAAACCCAGCCTAGGTTCCAGCGTCCTTAGGCTGGGTTGGAATCCCGCTCCGCACCTAGCACGCCATCTCACCGGGACACGTTCCTAACCTCCCATTTGTAAATACCTTCCCTACAGGGATGTTTTGGAAGCACCTTGCCACCCACTTTCTGATGGCAGCAAACACTTGTATAACATTTACTGTGTGCCAGGCACTGTTCTGGTGCTTTCCGTATATCAGCCCGTTTAATCCCCCCAACGCTAGGAGAAAGGTACTATTATTACCCATATTTACAGATGTGGAGACTGAGGCATAAATAAATTAATTAACTTGGCTAAGGTCACATACCGCAGTTGACAGAACCAGGATCCAACCCACTAAGCTACAAGAGGGGAGGTTCCAGGCGGTGACATGACTTTTGGACCGCTTGCAACACCTTTCCCAGCCCACCAAAGATGTTCTTCCAACCCCCCCGCCCCCCATGGCTTAAAGTGTCTGATAATTCTTCAGACCCTGCGACCTTGCTGGGTCAAAGGGCTTCGATTAGCTTTCGAACTGGTTTAGCTTTTTTCTTTTCTTTTCTTTTCTTTCCTTTTCTTTTCCCTTGGCCGCTCTTCGAGGCTTGTGGGATCTTAGTTCCCTGAACAGGGATCTAACTGGTGCCCCCTGCAGTGGAAGTGAGGAGTCCTAACCACCAGACCACGAGGAAATTCCCTGGTTTAGCTTTTCTTGAGCATCTCTTAGGTGCCTTGCTCCTTACTAAGTGCCGTGGAGTCCCCTAGCCCCGGGCAGTATATATGTGATTGAAGACACAACCTTATTTCTTCATTAGTTAAATGTTTAAGTACTTCCTCAAAAGAAGAATGAGGCTGTCCCTAGTCTCAAGGGGTGAGTGGGTTTCTGGGAGAGAAAGGCTTAGATTATACTAAGATTATACTAAGGATGGACACTGAGAGAGAGAGGGGAAAGAGAAGGGGAGCCGGCTGACCCCACTAGAGCCCTGTGTCCTGGGTGGCGGCAGCCTGCTACCAGTTCCCGTGTGGAAGTCTGTCTGGGTGGGAGATGGGAGGGCCGGCTGGAGGCAGGGGCCACAAACTGTTCTGTAGGTGATCATGGGATAGGGAGGACAAAGGCACGGGGAAGACCCCAAAGTAGGTCCCCTACGGGAGCTTTTTGCTCAAGGATGCTCATTGCCACTGGGCTGTCGGGGAGAGCTGGGAGAGGCCTGGGGGTCCATCACAGGGAGAGTGGGTGAGAGAAAGAAGGGAATACCCACCACCGGGTCTATTCAGATGACAGATGCCGTGTGAGAGGTACACAGGGCAGCATGAATGATGCTTACAGACACTGAACACACATTTGGCAAGTACGCACACAAACAAAAAGCAGCACATCAAACGCACTGGAATAGTTGCCTGTGGTGGGGAGCAATGGAGTGGGACATAGAATTAAAAGGGAATAAATGAATAAATAGAATCAAAGAGAGGTCTTGCACAGACAAGTGTCTGTCCTGAACTGAAAATTATGATTAACTTGTCCCTCTGAACCCAAGGCCTGAAAAGTGGAGGTAGGAAAAAAGTGTAAGAGGAAGAGTAAGAAAGCCCAGGTCTAGCCTGAGTCCTGTTACTAACTTGCTGTGTGACCATAGGCAAGCCCCTTCACCTCTCTGGGCCTAGTTTCCATCTGTTAAAAAAAAAAAAAAAAAATCAACTCTCAGATCTCTTCCAGCTCTGAGTTTTTGTGAACCACAATGAATGATCTTGGGTTACCTGGTAAAGAAGCCGATAAAAGCTTTCTGGAGTGGTAGGGCTTGAACTTTAAAAATGGGAGGTTTGGGAGAGGTAAAGAAAAGGAGGGTAGTTCTCAGACAGGGGAAACATCGAAAGCAAAGCCATGAAGATTACAGCAGATGGCTATGAAAAGTCTGACCGAGGGCTCAGTGTATCTGGCGGGGCCTTAGCCCAGTTCTTCCCTGGGACTCCCTAGCCTGGCTGGGGATACCACCTGCAATCCAACAGCCAAGTCAGAGAGCTTTCAGTCCTCCCGGTTCAGGTGTTCACCAGTTACCGAATCATGTCTGCCAAAGAACTCACTACCCGCCCCGATTCCCACTATAATGCCACCCTAGTCCCAGGCTTCAAGCCCGGCCTCTACTATGGACCATCCTTCCTCCACCCCCCCAGAGTATTCTTTCTTTACCTCAAGACTGACCACGTCACTTCTGGCCGTGTGATCCTTCGACCTGCCCTGACCTCAGCTGAGCTTCTCCACCTTTGTTCTGCTGCTGCACCTCCTGAATATAAACACAGCCATCAGCAGTGTCGCTCAACACAGACACTGATTCTCATCCAGAGAAGATGTCAGAATTCCAAGGTCTTAGGGGGAGGGCACAGTGAGAATCCCTGGCTGTAGGACACAGCCTTTATCACATCATTCAGAGCATCTTGAATGATGCCCTCGAACCAGCACCTCCCACTGCTCCAGCTCCAGTTCCATCACTCCCTGACCCTCACAAGTTAAGCTCCAAGCAATTTTTAGTTCCGTGAATGTGAACACATCACACATACAGTTCTGTGGCTTTGCCCATCTTGTTCCCTCTGCCTGGAGTATACCAGTTCCTCCACCACCAACCTGTCTGCCTTGCAAACCCTACTCACCCTGCAACACCCAGCTCAGATGCCACCTCCTCTGAGCAGCCCTCTCTACTTCTTCTTACACAGACAGAACCAATACCCCCGTTTGTGCCACTCTGCACCATGAATACGCCTGAGGGTTTTCATGTCTCCCACAGTGCTGTCATTGAGTCCTGGTCTATGTCCCTGATGGGCCCCTGATGGGCTGTGACTCCTTGCAGATGTGCACAGTGCGGTGGATTTATCACCGCACCCCCTGCACCGGCCCAGTTCCTACGCATGGGGCCATAGTGCAAGTTTGTTCCATTGGGTTTAATATGTGTTTGGCAGGTAACGGTTCTTCCTTTTTACGCCCCACAGAAAACAAGTGATCGCTTTTCTTTCCTCATTTTTGGAAGCCCTGCCCACCACACAGCTGCAGTGGACATCCCGGTTCCTTGATGGACGAAGAAGGCCAACTGATCCAGCCTCGAGACCAGAGCTGCTGGGCCACCCTGCCCGATGTGTGCCTACGTCGTATTTTCTGGTGGCTGGGAGACAAGGACAGGTCCAGAGCGGCCCTTGTCTGCAGAAGGTGGAACCAGATGATGTATTCGGCTGACCTCTGGCGATACAGGACCATCACGTTTAGTGGGAGACCTTCCAGGGTACACGCGTCCGAATTTGAGTCGGCTCTTTGGTACGTTAAGAAATTTGGTAGTTATCTGGAGCACCTGGAGATCAAATTCCTGAATCCTTATAACGCTGTCCTGACCAAGAAGTTCCAGGTCACCATGCAAGGCCTTCTCTTGTGTCTGGGCAAGAGAAACAACCGTCTGAAATCTCTCTCCATCCAGCACCTGGAACTGGACCGCCTGGTCTGGAGGAACAGCATCAGGAGCTTGTTCTTGAAAAGCTTGAGCTCCTTCTTGAAGAAAATGGGCCAACACCTGGATTATCTCAACCTAAAAGGGGCCAGGCTCACCGTGGAGCAAGGCTGCCACATCCTCAACTCCCTGAGCTACTTAAGGAAAGAGAGTATGGTGTCAGGGCTCAACATCGAGGACTACTTCAGCCACCACCTCGCTGTCTACAGCAGCCCCCAGTTCAACAAGACCATGGCCACGTTCCGCAGCCTGGTGTCCCTGACCCTCAGCTACAACTGCATCTCCGATGAGCTGCTGGAGAACCTGTGTGAGAACAATGCCGGCACCCTCTGGACCCTGAACATCAAGTGCCACATCCGTGACCCCCACGGGCAGGTCATCTGGGGCATGTCCTGGGCCAAGCTGGCCAGGTCCGCCACCCACCTGAAAGTCAACTTCTTCTTTGAGCAAGTCATGAAGTATGAGCGCTTGGCCCGGATCCTCCTGCAGGAGATCCCTGTCAGGAGCATCAGTCTGAGGAACTGCTCTTTCAGGGACCCCGACTGGTCCATGAGGCCCACTCTGACGGATCTCCTGCCCACCTTCCGGCACACTCTGCAGGTAGGTATGAGCTGAGGGCTGGGAGGCTGGTGAGGAGTGGCTGCCCCTCAGGTTCCTGCCACCTGCTCTTGGCTGGGCTCGCACACACTCACTC
>NW_021145513.1:0-34393 GCF_002837175.3 Physeter macrocephalus
TTTTTTTGTCCCCCTCTCAAAGTTTGGGTCCACTTTTGGGGGCTTCATGACTCCCACCCCTCAGCCCACCTTCCCAGATTCTCTCCGTGAGCACTCAGGGCGTGGGGTCAAGCCCCTCGGCGCTGGTTGGGACGTAAGCCAGTGTGGAGGTCACCCGTGTTCAGGCTTCCTCCCTTCACCTCAGAGGTTCTGGAATGTGGGGGACGTCTGAGCAGGCTCACTTCAGGCGGCGGCCACACACTAGAGGCCAGGGCAGGTCTGCTGGTCACCTCACGTTAGCTTCTGTATCTGTGGGGAGGGTGAAGAAGCCAACAGGTTTGGTTGCATTTTCTGCATCTTCTCCTCATATGGGCCTCAGCCGTTCTTAACGACTTACTTAGAAATCCCTGTCGACCAGAGTACACAGATGGTGTCCATAATCATGCTCTGGGCCTCAAAGGGGTTTAAACTTTTAAAGTATGAAATTTCCCCTCCCCCCAGTAAGATTCCACATAAAAATCCAGATTTCCACTTTCCCTAGAGAAATGGAAAGATCTAGAAACATTCCCACAGAGCAGCATCTGGCTGGGCTGAGCTGCCTTGTCTAGGGTGGGGTGCTTGCTTTCTAATTTGCCATAGGCCCCACCACTCCCTTTTATCCCTGCCCTACTTCACTCATCCGGGTCTCCCATCTGGCCCTTTAGGCACTTGGGTTTGCCCTAGACTAGGAGTTGGCGAACTTTTTCTGTGAAGAGCCAGATGGCAAATATTTTAGGCTTTGAGGGACAGATGGTCTCTCACACTACTCTAGTCTGCAACTGGAGGGCAAAAGCAGCCAATGCATAAACGAATGGGCGTGGCTGTTTTTCAATAAAACTTTATTTACAAAAATAAAGATTTGGCCCACAGACTGGTTTGTGGACCTCTTTCCTAGACCATCATTTGTCCACGAAGCCTTGGACCGAATGCTCTCTCGATTCCCCAGGGCATGGCAGGGCCTTGTGGAACCTAGGTGGGGCGGGGTAGACTTCATCATAAGTCTCTGTCTCAGGCCTAGTGGGGGCCGAAGCACTGGGCAATGGAGGGGGCTGAGGCAGGAGATACTGGGGATGGCAGGAGCCACCTGAAGCCATTATCTCATCTTAGGTAACGCTGATGCCTGGGCTTACTCAGGAGCCACCAGCTCTCAATCTCTGGGGCATCAGAATCACCTGGGGCACTTGTTTAAAAACTTGGGCCCCTGACCTCAGACCTTCTAGGAGGTTCAGTGAATCTGCACTGGGGGTTAATCAAGTCTGTTCTCGCAGGAGGCCAGGATGGCCTTGGTTCCAGATCTCCACATCTTGGCAGAATTGGAGGCTGTGAGAGACGGGAGCTCGGTGACTATGTAAATGAGCCCGTGCCGTCCTTCTGCAGACAGTCTGCAGAGAGACCTGACTTGCCCAAGATCACTCGGAGCTGACGTCACTTTTCATCTTGGGTTTCTGGCAAGTAGTGGCGAGCGGAGGGGTTGCAGGTGAGGAGCCGCTGAGCGAGGGTCACATGGATGGTCCAAAGAATACTTTTTGCTTTTTGAGAGAGGTTCTTCTCTGCCTCGTGTGCGTCCAGCTCTGGAAAGATGGCGGCCAAGCCGAGGGCTGAGACTGAAGTCCTCTGTTTGGAAGGGAGGAGGGAAGGGGGCTGGTGCCGGCCCCCCACGTTTGGGGCTGGGGCCTGTGTTCTCCTGATAGGCCTCGGTCCCATCCTGGTGCCTGAGTTCCTGCGGGGAGGAAGCAAGAAGCTAGAGGATGCAGCCATGCCTATCTCAGGAAACCAGGGAGGCGAGTGACTTGGGAGAGCAGGCTTGGGGGCCGTGTGGAACGCTGCCAAGTCCACATTTATCCTCATACCAGACGTCATTTCTCACCTCAAGCACAGGCTTTGAGGACCTATTGGGTGTGCAGAGGGGGACACACGGCTGGGGGTTGGTTGTGATGAGGGCACTCCTGAGTCCTGGGGACAAGTGCTAGTTCCAGGGTACAGAGGGACTGAGTCCAGCACCCTCGCTCACCACCACCACCACGCAGGCTGGAGGAGAGCTCGTGGTCAGAGCCCCAGCTGGGAAAGGAGAGAGTTCCAGAATGTTCCAAGAGCCTGGCCACAGGCTCCAGACACCAGGCCCTGGAGACGTCCGACTCCAAGTGCCCTTCGAGAGCTGGGGAGGGGGCAGGATCCGGGGAGCAATCTGGACCTGGGGACCTGGGTCCTGTCAGTTCTATCGTGAGGGCCGTGGGCCCCGCCGGGAGGTGTCAAAGCAGCAGGCACAGGCGGTGTTGTTTCTGCCGCTGTGCTTTCTTCAGAGCACTGAGGGCAACCTTGGCGGCCTCTCGGAAGACGTCCTCCACGTTCTCCCGAAACTTGGCAGAACATTCCAGGTAGAGGGCGGCTTGGATCTGCTCGCAGGCGCTCTGGCCCTGGTGGGAGGAGGGGCCGCGATTAGACGAGGGGCCTGGAGCATGGGGTCTCCTGTGAGACCCCTCACGGATTTGGGGGCTTTCTGGGGGCGGAGGCCTTGGGGTGGGGACGCTTCTCCACCACAGGGCCAGCACTCCCCAGTGTGCGCGGATGGACCGTGAGGGCCAGTGTGGTGTGGCCTATGGGCTGTAGCTGCTGGGAGCTCTGTCCTGGCCTCCAGCCCACGCTTCTCCCAAACTCAGGCAGAGATGGGGGCCGACTTCAGCCGAGAACTGGGGTGGTGTGTTGTGTCTGCCAGGCCTGTGAGGAGAGTTGAAGGCCTCAAGACAAAATGGCTTCCTACGTGCTTCTCTCCCCTGCTCTTCCCGAAAGCACAATTCGGGAAACTGAGCTGGCTATAACAGTAAAAACAGTATTTCTAACACAAATTTATCAATACCTGTTCTTTTTTATTAAACCTCATTAGTTTTCCTTTGTGTTCCTTTTATTCTGCCATGCCTTACCCAGAAGGCTGCCGGGTTTGGTCAGGCTCATGAAAGGAACCCTGCTTTCCAACACGGGCCTGCCCTTCCAGGCCTCTGGGGAGATGGGACAGGGTGGTGGTTAAGGGCTCAGGCTCTGGGGCCAGAGTGACTGGGATGGGATCTTGGCTCCACTTCAGGTGAGCTGTGTGACCCTGGGCAAGCTACTTAACCTCTCTGAGTCTCCATCTCTCCTCTGTAATGTGGGGGGCGCTAACAGTACCTGCCTCAAGGTTATAAGGATTAAATGAGGTAAGTAATGTAAGGTGCTTAGACAAATGGCCTATCATTATTAATATCTAAAAATTATTATTCTTAACCCCAGCAGTCCAGTGGTTAGGACTCGGTGATTTCACTGCCATGGCCCTGGGTTCAATCCCTGGTCAGGGAACTAAGATCCTGCAAGCTGCTCGGGGCAGCAAAAAAAAAGAAAATTATTATTTTTAGAATCCTGCTGGCTTCAGCTCCCGAAAGGCCACTAAGGCACACCAAATGCAGAGGCCAAAGACCTGGGAGGCTTTCTGGCCATGGCTGTGTCCTGGGCTCCTGGCGATGGGGTGGAGCGGAGCGGGGCGGGGGCGGGGCCCCTGGCCCACCTGCGTGTAGGTGATGGGCTCCAGCTGGGCCGCCCGGAGCTTGCGCAGCTGCTCCTTGTCCTTCCTCAGGTCTGTCTTGCAGCCGATAAGCACCATAGGGATCCCACGGCAGAAGTGGGTGACCTCAGGGAACCACTGTGGAAGGAGAGGGCGGGCATCAGGGCTGGGGCCCCGTCCGTGGCCCCTCCTCCAGAGGCAGGCGGGCTGGGAGAGGGGCCTTACCTTGATGAGAACGTTGTCATAGCTGATGGGGTTCATGACGTCATAGCAGATGAGCACGAGCTGGGTGTTCTGGTAGGACAGGGGCCGCAGCCGGTCATAATCTTCCTGCCCTGAAACCAGACAGCAGGAGGAGGTCAGGGAGGTACCACTTACTTCTCTACCCGAGTCTCCTGTCTGGGCTCAGATGGGTGAGGGGTTGGGGGTCTCCTGGGCAAGAGACTCTAGGCCTCGCTCGGTTTCCTCATCTGTAAAACAGAGGTGGCAGCCCGCAGTCCTACACGAGATAAAAGCCATGGAGGGACTTCCCTGGTGGCGCACTGGATAAGACTCCACGCTGCCAATGCAGGGGGCCCAGGTTCGATCCCTGGTCAGGGAACTAGATCCCACATGTATGCCGCAACTGAGAGTTCACGTGCCACAACAAAGGAGCCCATGTTCTGCAACTGAGCCTGCCTGCTGCAACTAAGACCCATCGCGACCAAATAAATAAATATTAAAAAAAAAAAAAAAAGCCATGCAGTGATCAGAGATAGGCCTGATGGCAGGGTAAGTGCTGGAAAAACTGCAGTAATCATGCCAGTGATGACCACCCCTCCCTCCCATCCTTATCCCTGGTGCTCAGGTTAAAAGCGCAGACTCTGAAGGCAAATCCGAAGTGAAGCCTCCCCTCCCTGAAGTTTCAGAGCAGTGGGGTTGGGTAGGCCCAGGACACAGCAGTTAACCGTGGAGTGCGCCCCCGCCCCGGGCTGAGAGGTGCATGGCCTCCTGCCGTCCCTGCCAACACTAGGAGGAGGGTGGAGGGTGCCAGAGGTGACAGACGTGCGCCCATCCAGGTCCACTCGACACAGTGGCTGCCAACCCCGCTGCATACCAGACTCACCAGGAAGAACTGACAACTTCTGACACTCGGTCGGTCCCTCCCAGCACCAACTGAATCAGAAACCAAGGCTGGGCTTGGGCAACGGTGGGTTTGGTTTTTTAAAAAAACTTTTTTAGTAATTTTTTGTATTGACAATTTCAAACCTACAGAAAAATTACAACAGAGAGCACAGAACTCCCTTACTCAGATTCACCGAGGCCTTACGTTTTGCCCACTTGCTTTATCTGTATGTATACACTCTGAACCATGTGAGAAGGAACTGCAGACCTTCAGCTTCCCCGCCCCCCACCCCCCCCACCCCCGCCGGGAGAGTTCCTGTGCGGTTTTTCTGAGAACAAGGACGTCCTCCTCTCACCTACTCAGGACAAGTATGAAACTCCGAAACCAACACTGACATTGTACTCTTCTAATCCAATCCATAGGCTGTATTCAGATTTCACCAATAACGTCCTATAGTATTTTTTCCCTGGTTCAGAAGCAGGCCTGGGATCACACACTGCATGTGGTTGTCACGCCCTATTTTTTTGTAAAACTACCACAGTGAGAACTGAGAGTCAGGCCCTATGGCGACCCCTGGCCACCTCTGCAGAAAGACTCAAGCGGTGACTACCTCCCAGGGAACACAGAACTTGGAGCCCAGGAATTCCTGCCCCTCCCTCTAGCCCGTGGGTGCCAGGGAGGTGCCACCTGCCCTCTGATCCCTCCCTGCCAAAGGCCTCTCAGGACAAGCAGCCTCTTCCAAGAGCACAGACAGGCCACATCCTGCTTCCAGACCCCTGCCGATGACAGGGCACGGCCGCCACCTCCTTTCCCACTGGCCCCCCTCAGCCCGGGGATCCCTGATGGTGTGCAGTGACTGGGAACCCCGATCTAATGATGGCTGGGCCGGGAGGACCGTCTGTGCCGTCATTCAGCCAAAGTTCCCTCAACATTGGAGAAGGGGTGAGGGGTACAGGCCCTCCTGCCCTCATTACCAGAAAACTGGAGAAATCCTTGTAAGGTGGTGGGAAACCGGCCCAACATGCTATTCCAGCCCATCTCCCCTTCCCATACATGTCCCAAACTGTCCCCTCTCCTGACCTTTGTCCACATCTTTCTGATAGGGTAGCCACTAGCCCCACGTGGCTATTTGAGTTAATTAACATTAAAAATTCAGGCTCTCCGTTGCATTGGCTACATTTCAAGTAATTAACTGCCCCGTAGTGGCCACCGGAATGGGCAGTGTGGGTGCAGAACATCTCCATCATTGCAGAAAGTTCCACTGGACGGCATGGCACCATGCTCATCCAAGCCACCGTCAGTCTTCCGTGCCACCTCCTCCCTGGTCTCCTGCTGCCCCCTATCCATTATCCACCTGGCAGCTGGATGGATGGTAACTAACACAAGTAAAATCACACCCCTCTCCCCTCAAGTGAGACACCTTCAGTGGCTCCCTACTGCCCTTTGCAGAAAATCCAAGCCTCTCCCGGTGGCCCACATGACCCTGGTGCCGCCAGTCTTGACTTCATCCCCTTCCTCCTGCCCCACTCACTCGCTGCAGTACAACCAAGGCAGCCTCCTTGCTGTTTCTCAAACCCATCAGGCTCTTGTGCCACACCTGGAATGCTTTTCCTTCATTTTTCCCCCCATTTCCTTCCTAGCATTTTATTTTTAAACATTCAAACTGACCATCCGCAGTATTTCCTTTTTCAAGATAATTAATTGCCTTCTCTCTACTACTTACTGGTAACGCCACCTTATACAGCACACTTTTTTTTTTGGCGACCACGCGGCTTTGGGATCTTGGTTCCCCAACCAGGAATTGAACCTGGGCCCTTGGCAGAGAAAGCCCAGAATCCTAGCCATTAGGCCACTGGGGAACTCCCATCACACTTTTTAGAGGGCCTTTGCCTATAAATGATTAAGAAACCTTCACAGGGACTTCCCTGGTGGCGCAGTGGTTAAGAATCCGCCTGCCAATGCAGGGGACAGAGGTTCGAGCCCTGGTCCAGGAAGATCCCACGTGCCGTGGAGCAGCTAAGCCCGTGCACCACAACTGCTGAGCCTGCGCTCTAGAGCCCGCGAGCCACAACTACTGAGCCCGCGAGCCACAGCTACTGAAGTCCACGTGCCTAGAGCCTGTGCTCCGCAACAAGAGAAGCCACTGCAATAAGAAGCCTGCGAAAAGCAACGAAGAGTAGCCCCTGCTCGCCGCAACTAGAGGAAGCCTGCACACAGCAACGAAGACCCATGAAAAGAAAAAGAACGGCAAAGACCCAATGCAGAGCCCGTGCACCACAACTGCTGGGCCTGCGCTCTAGAGCCCGCGCGCCACAGCTACTGAGCCCGCGAGCCACAGCTACTGAAGTCCACGTGCCTAGAGCCTGTGCTCCGCAACAAGAGAAGCCACTGCAATAAGAAGCCTGCGAAAAGCAACGAAGAGTAGCCCCTGCTCGCCGCAACTAGAGGAAGCCTGCACACAGCAACGAAGACCCATGAAAAGAAAAAGAACGGCAAAGACCCAATGCAGCCAAAAAAAAGGAAACCTTGACAACAACCACCTGCCTGATGTGCTAGTCAGGGATCTTATGAATATTGCTATTTACATATAAAGAAACATGAGCCGTGAAGTGACCCCTCTGAGGTCACCGAATCAGAGGCAGGCCTGACCTGGCCACATTCATTCAATTCCAAGGCCAGTGTTCCTTCTGCTGACACGCAGCAATGCTCTCTTCTGCCCTGTAGTGTGCAAAAACAGGTTCTGGGCCTCTACGATGTAACGATGCGGCTCCGAATTCTGGCCTCACGTACACTCTGATTCCCTTTTAGAAACACGGCAGGAGAAGACAAGCAGTTGTAAAATGGGGCTACAGTGTTCTGACGTCTCTTCCCATCTCGCCCGCTGATTCCTCAGAGAGCCCTTCCCTCTCCATGCAAAGTCCATCCACAGCCTGTACTCACACATTTATTTGTTTACCGCCTGTCTCCCAGAGACTGTAAGCACCCTGAGGGCAGGGTCCGTGTCTGTCCTTAAAAATCATTCCTGGCACCGGGTAGGTGTCCAGTCACTATTGGCTGGTGGGTGGTTGAGAACTTGTTCATCTCTTGTCAGATGCAGCAGAGACGAGGGCTGAGACATGCCACTGGGCTTCGCAATTAGGGCCTGTGCTGACTGCAGCAGGCTTGATGAGGGCGGAGTCAGACTGCAGTGGGTTGAATGAGGAAGTCAGACCAAGCCTGCTCCTGGCTCAGGGCCTCTCCCTTGCTGTTCCCTCTTCTAGAAGGCTCTTCCCAGGTAACAGCATGGCTCACTCCCTCCTTTCCTTCAGGTCTCTGCAGAAATGTCACCTCTTCCAAGAGAACTTTCCAGACTGCTCTGAAACAAGAGCCTCCTTTGCAGTCTGTCCCATGACCAACTATGGCTTTATTTTTCTTCCTAGCAAGTATCACTACCTGACATCACAGTTGTTTTTGTTTGTGGGGGGAGATGTCCCTCATGCGCACGTGAGACCCTGAGGACAGGCCATCTCTGTACCGCTTACTGTTACATCACCTGGCGCACAGACAGGCTCTATAAACGTTTGGGGAATGAACGAACAAACAAATGAGCCGGTGAATAAAGTGGAATAATAATCTCTATGGCTTTCAGGTTTTCAAGGGCATTTCACTTCCATCACCTGTGTTAATTTTTTTTTTTTTTTTGGCCGCACCTCACAGTTCCCCGACCAGGGATCGAACCCGTGCCCCCTGCAGTGGAAGCAGGATTCTTAATCACTGGACCACCAGGGAAGTCCCACCTGTGTTAATTTAAGCAGTCACACACACACACACCCCTCCGCCACCCCCCAGGGAAGCTGGGCGGGCAAGTTCTTCCTGTTAGGAGCCCACGTGGCTGGGGGTGGGGCGACGGGTTTCAAGGTCACTGACAGGCTCCCTGTGAGCAGAAGCACCAACGCAGTTCCCAGCTCCAAGGCCAGTTTCCTGCCCAAGTGCTGTAAAAGCCCCAATCCTCCCGGGAAGCCTTCCTAATTGGGAATTAATCTCTGGACCTCAGTTTCCTCATCTGTGAAATGCATATGTGAGGAGCAGGTGAGCCTCGATAATAATAGTAAAAATGATTAGAATCAACAATATTTATTGGCAGTGCTCTCACTCATCACATGCCAGGCCCCATTCAAAGCCCTACAAGCCCCAACCCTGACCCAATGAGGAAAGGCTGCCAACAGGGGATCCTGAGAGGGAGGGACTCTGGGAGAGGATGGGTAGCCAGCCCAGATCCCACTGCCTCTTCCCAGGTGTCTTCTTGACTTGACTGTGCCTGGCTCAGCTTTCCCCAGGAGTTCGGTGTGAGCCTCCACACAGGGACCAGGCCTGCAGACTATGGACTTCTGGGTGCTGTTGACCTCATGTCTCCTTGGGAGGAGTGGAGTGTCCTGGACACCCCACCCCTAAGAGTCAGGAAAGCCAAGCTCCACTCAGCCTCATTTTCCATGATCTTAGCACCTTCCCTCTCTGGGCCTCAGTTTCCTTATCTGAAAAAGGGGGTGATAACCCTGCCCTTGATATTGGAAGTAAAGGACTTGTAGGCTGAGCAATGCTGGGAAAAGGTGTGGGCCTGGGTTATTACTGAAATAGAAACTGAATGGGGACCTGGGTGGGGGATTCTAACCCCAGATCTTTGGACCCATGAGCTCTAGGAGGCCTCCCATCCACAAGGTGATACAATTACCCTCCCCATTTACCTACAGTGATGCCAAGGCTTAAAGGGGGCAAAGTCATCTGCCCAGAGGCAAACAGGGGTCCCACTCTGGCCTCTGCAGATGGGCTTGAGAGATTAAAAAAGCCCCCCGAGTTATGCGCAACAGGACACATTTGCTTCTGCAGAGGAAAGGTCTTCTGAGCCACAGCTCCCCCAGAAGCTGCCCATCTTCCTGAAGCTGGCGGTGCCACGGGGCCTGAGGAAGTGAGGCTCATGTGAGCGTTATTTCCTTTGTGGGAAGCTCTGCCATGACAGTCATCTTTCCGGGGGCATGGTCTTTAAGACCTGGTGCTGGGTTGAGGAGAGGGTCTCATCGGGCCACAGTGGTCCCCAAATCTGCTAGAGGACATCTACAGGGCACATGGTTCCCATCTCTGGCTGGGGTGTTGGTCAGGGGAGGGAGGGGTGCAGGCAGCGCAAGAAGGGGAAGCTGCCAGAAGAGGAACCCACTTTTACTAGTGCTACTGGGGCCCGCCCACCTGTGTCTCCTAACCGTGGCCTGGAGCTCAGACCACGCATGTGCCACAGACCCGCAGCTTCAGCTCCCCTGCCTCCAGGGCTCCTGGCTCCTAGGCACCCGTCTTATCCATGATTCCTGTCTTAGCAACTGCTTTACGCCCCACTTTTCCTACTGTTCCCATCCCAGGCTGGGAAGGGGCCCCCAGCTCCCCACCTCCCAGGGCAACATCCCACCTCGCCCCCGCCTCCCCTCTCTCTGCCCAGGAAACTTCAGACTTCACCGCAGCTTCCTGCCACTGAGGGTGTCAGGGCCGGCAGATGAGCTGCTAGGGCAATGGGTGCTCACAGCACCTGCCCCCTTCACCTTTGCGCACTGAGAGCTCCATCACGCCTCCATCCACCCTCCCACCGCAGTGGTGTCTATAACTGCTTCCGCAGGACGGAGACAAGTAGCCAGACTGTCCTCCCACACGGACCCCTGTGGCTGAGGTCCTGGGTGTGGAGAAATTCAGCCTCTTGGGGGGGCCACCCCATCCCACAGCTCTGGACACCACTGGTTGGCTGGAAAGATGCTCCCCTGCCCCCCACCTCCCACCATGGGGTCTAGCCCATCAGGTTCTAGAACCTTCTACAACAACCTTTACTACACTTGGGGCTTCCCTGGTGGCACAGTGGTTAAGAATCCGCCTGCCAGTGCAGGGGACACGGGTTCGAGCCCTGGTTCGGGAAGATCTCACATGCCGCGGAGCAACTAAGCCCGTGCACCATAACTACTGAGCCTGCACTCTAGAGCCCGCAAGCCACAACTACTGAGCCCGCGAGCCACAAGTACTGAAGTCTGCATGCCTAGAGCCCGTGCTTCACAACAGGAGAAGCCACCGCAGTGAGAAGCCCGCGCACCGCAACGAAGAGTAGCCCCTGCTCACCGCAACTAGAGAAAGCCCGCGCGCAGCAACGAAGACCCAACGCAGCCAAAAATAAATAAATAAATAAGTAAATAAACAGATAGATAGATAAATAAATAAAACCACCGTTACTCATCTCTACCTGGGCCACTCCCTTCACCCTGTCTCTATCTTTTTCTAGTTGATCACCTAGCCATTCTTTCTGCCACTTTCTTCAGATATCTGTCCACCCCAGAGAGAGAGACGAATCTCATCACCTTTATCACAAAGGACCTTCTCCAGGGGTGTCTCTGCACCCAGGTTTCTTTTTCATTCGTTCACTCCACAAGCCTCGCTCTGGGACAAGCACCACGCGGGCACTGGCGAGTGGAAGAGGAATGACCCAGGCTTTCCTTCATGCTCCTCCTGACAGTGGGGTTTCCCAAGTCACAGCAGGACACCCTTGAGGGAGCAGCCACGTCTCTTCCCCCCAGAATATCCCTCCTGGGCCGTCCTGCTGACTGTGAGGCCAGTCTACTCCCCCAGGGGTGCCACTGAGAGGTTCAAACCCCAGCTCTGCTTTTCTGCCGCCTGGAACAGTCCTGCTGGGAAAGCAGGGGGTGGGTGCCGGCAAAGAGCTCTGCAGGCATGGGTTCCAAAGAATAGGCTTGGGCTGGGGCCTGGGCCTGAATGGCAGGAGGTTAAAAAATCACAATAACAAACACTTAGTGAGCCCTTTGCAAAAGCCAGGCCCCGCACTAAGTGCTGCATGTCACATGAATTTGATGTAATCCTCACAACTATTTTAGCCTTGATTACAGAGAAGGAAACTGAGGCCTAGGTGTCCCCACTGACATGTAGCCAGGGGAGCCGGCATCAAAGCCCAGGTCTGACTCCAAAGCATATAACAGGAAGTTGTGACAGGTAACCATTGCCCCGCGTGGTCACTGCTTCTGATGATTTGGGAAGGAGCTCTCCCATCCCTCCCACAGTAGCTCTTAGTGAAAATCATTCCTTATACCAAGTAGAAGCTTTCCAGAACCTCTACAGGACAATCTACACTGACAAGTTCTTTGAGCATCTTTCTGTGGGTGAGGCCAGAAAGACCAGAAGTGATCCTTACTCTGGGGCCGATGAGGGAGGCTGTGGTGAAGCCCTGAGGGCAGAGGAAGGAAGAGAGAGTGAAATCTTTCCTCTGACTCTCCCTGCCCCACCAGCACTCCACCCACAAAGCGGAGTTAAAGAACCTGCCCCTACCTGGGTCCCAGACAGGAAACAAGTGAAACTAAAAGTGTCCCAGACACACCACGATTTTTACTGCTCTTGTGGCCACGCCCTTGGGAATTCCTCAGACGCCTTTGGGTTTCCCAGTTCAAGGGGCTGGAGGCATGGCCCTGTTCTGGGGGCAGCCCTGCAGCGTCCTCATCCAACAAGAGAGGGTCCTTAGAGGCCACTATAGGGGGTACACACCCATATGGCAAAGTCAGGAATGAAGGAGGGGCCTGGGGCTGGGAGAGCCCCTTTCCTGAACCTCTCCAGGGTGGAATGAGAGATGTTACTGACAGCCTTATGGAGCGGTGGGGAGGAGGAGGGTGGTCCTGGATTTGGGCCCTATCCAAGGCCAGGTGGAAGACTTCACCTCATACATACAAGGGTTGGCCGACAGGGGAAGGGACACCTGATGACATAGTTCCCTGCAAATCACTAAACACTGAGTCACAGAGGCTGGGTGAGGCCCCAGCTGGGATCCTGACCTTTGCTCCCCAAAGTTGATTCAGCCCAGAGGGGAGTCAGGGCAGGATGGAAGCTCCCCAAGGGTACGAGTGCCAGCAGTGTCACCCAAACCCTCCCGTCAGCTGTGCTCCTCCACCCATCCCCCAACAATAGGACCGCTGATGACGCGATTAGCATAAACACACTTGCCTTAGGAGCTGCAGGTGGCAGAGAGAACCTCATTTTGGACCTACATTCCCTACAGCTCTGTTCCTTCTGCAGTGCCAGGAACAAACAGAACTGTAGCCACAGAATCCTAGAACCACAGGCTCAAAATTATAGACCACAGAATTCAGAGTCAGGCACCATAGTCCATGGAATTCCAGAAACATGGGATTCAGAATATGTAGCTCCAGGGCCCTAGAGCCTCAAGACTGTTGGCCACAGAATCCTGGAGTCACAGGCTCTGATCTGTAGCCCAAAGTATTCTAGAACATAGGACCCAGCAATGCAGCCCACTGAACTCTAGCACCAGGGGACTCAAATCTACAGCCCACGGAATCCTAAGAGACCACAGCACGTAACACATGAAATCCTGGAACCATGATAAGCAGAAGCAAAGCCCACGGTTTTCTAGAACCACAGGAGAGGAAGGAACCCGTGAGCCCTCAGAACATCAGCGCTAGAAGGGTGGCTCAGGAACTCACCTCTTCCAAGCACCCTACTTTTACAGATGGAGCGATTCTGTCGGCCTCCAGCACCACCCAGTAAGGCGGTGGGCAAGCGGTTCCCAGCCAGCACCCCTCCGCGGCCTCCAGGAGTGACGGGATGTCAGGGTCCGGAGAGGTAGAAGGGCGGGCGGGGAAGCCCGGCGGGGGACGCCCCTCAGGGGAAACGCTCCTGGCGGACCCCAGGACCCTCGCCGCGCAGACGCACTCACCGGCGGTGTCGTATAAATTCAGGGTCACCTCCTTGCTGCCCACGGTCACGCTGGCCGTGTACTTCTCGAACACGGATGGGGCGTAGTGCTGTCGGAGAACGGGTAGGGATGGTTCTTAAGGGGTGCGGCGGGAACCCGGGGTCCGACTGGATCCCCACCCCCACCTTCACCCCATCCGGCTCAGCCCCCCTCACTCTGCTGGGCTCTGGAATTCCCGAGGGGGCGCCCCGGGGTGACGGCCGCCTCTCCTTGAACAGGACGCCAGGGATCTGGGGTCCGGGCTCGGGGCGCAGGCTGAGGTCCGTCCCTCACTCCCAGTGGTCCCAAGACCGTCTCCCCCGCCCCCAGCCTGCCTCCAGCCCCCCGGCGGGCCTCACCTCGGGGAAGGACCCCTGGCTGTACACCATTAGCAGCGAAGTCTTGCCGCAGCCGCCGTCGCCCACAATCACGATTTTCAGCTCCTTCTTGCCCGGGCCCGGGGCGGCAGTCGCGGCTGGTGCCCCAAGGTTGTCCATAGCCGGGAGCAGGCAGCACTGGCGGCGGCGCCCTGAAGAGAGCGCTACGGTTGAGCGATCCGGGGCGGGGTGGGGCGGGGGCGGGCCCCGGGGCGGGGCTAAGGGAAGCCCCGCCCTCGGACCCGGCACCTCCTCCGCCAGGCAGCCAGCCGGGTCGACCTCCCAGCCTATTTCTTTCCTGCTAGGCTCTCGGCCCAGAGTCTTCACCTCTCATTCACAGGGAAACTGAGGCAGCTGAGAAACGGAGTGCTCAGCGGCAAGCGCAGCTCCCATCTCTCCTGCGAGACACGGCGCCCCCCACGCCCCAACCGGCAAGATCTGAGTTTCCGCCCCTTCCCGCCTGGCACCCTTGATTGGCAGTCTCTGTCTTCCGGCAGAGACCCTCTGATTGGCCGACTCGGCCTCCTCCATCGGGCAGGGTCTCTTTGATTGGCGGACTGCCCCCCAGACCTCGGGTTCGAGGAGCCTTCGTCTCAAGCTCTGGGAAAAGCCCCCCAGCTTCGCCCCGCCCCAACTATGTGGCCTCGGGGAAGTCTACTCTGACCTCAGTTTCCCCCCAAAAGGTAGCGTCGGAGGTGCCAGGAAAGATCCTGGCATAGGGGTCCTGTCTGCTCACGTGGTCTGGCCCTGTGGGAGTGAGCCTGCGTGTGGGTTGGGGAACAGCGGTTCCGCTTACCTATCACCCGACCTCCCAAAGGTGGAGGTCTGGCGCCCTCTGCCGGGTGATGGCCTCGGCGCGGCGACTTTGGGAACAGGTGAGCGGCCCCAAAACCCTTTCGAGGGTTGGCCCCAAGCCAAGCGGGCGGGAACCTCTTTCTAGCAAGGCCCAGAGGCGTGTGAACCAAGCAAGACGCCGTTGAGAAGGGGAAGGGGAAGGTCAGGGTAAATCTAGTTGAGATCAGCGAGGCCCCCTTCCGTCCACTTTGCAGACTGATAACCCTGCTCCCACCAAGAAACGTGTGTTCTCCAGCCAGCAGCCACATCTCCTTCATCCCAAGCTTCCTCCTCAGCCCCCGCACCCAAACTGCTATTTACTGAGCATTCACTCTGGCCATCAGGGCGGCTGGGCGAACCAACCCGTGCCTCCCACCCCTTCCCTCCCTTGGACTGTCTTTTGCACAAACCAGGCCCGTAGTCAGGAGTGGCAGGACCCCCAGGAGCAGGAACGTACCAGGCAGGCACTGGGACGTGGCTAGGTGAGAGAGCAGAATCTTCCCAGCCGGGGTAGGACATCTGAAAGTTCCCTCAGAGAAGGGCTGGCAGGATTCAGGATCTTCTTGCCCTCACCCCACCCAGAAGATTGCCCATTTTCAGGTTCTCAGCAAGGATCGGGTAAAGTTTACTTCGGAAAGGAAATCGCCAACCCCGCAATACCATAAATGCCAGCTCAACGTTTTCAGAGAATGCAAGGCATAACCTGACCACCAGATGGCAGCAGAGACTGCCCCTGGAAGCCTCCGAAGAGCCCAGAGCTGGGAAGAGAAGACCCAGTTCCAGGTTCTTAAGTGGAAAGCCCTACCCTGTCACCGGGCCAGAGGGCATCTGCTGGGTCAAGCACCCCTAGACAAATTTACAGCAATTCATTCATTCCTTCTTTGCAGCACACGTTTATTGAGAGGCAATTGTGTTCCTGCCCTTGAGGAACTCAGTCCTGGGGGAAGCAGTCTAAAGGAGGTCTGTGAGATGAGAACAATTCAGACACCGGAGCCCCTGTGGGGTTCAGAGAAAGTTGAGAGCTGGGCAACACATGAACTAAGCTTGGCAGTGCTGGCAGGAAGGGCCAGTGGGAGTAGGGTGGGTACCCAGCCTGAGTAAATGCATGGTGGCTGGAAACCCCATCAGATTTGGCAGCAGCTGGGGCGTGAGGAGGGAGGCCAGACATGGTTGTCAAGGTGATGAGGGTTAGATCATAGAGGCCTGGCTACCGGGCTCCACATGGGTGTCAGAGGCTCTGAACTGGAGAGGAGCCCAGCCAAAGCTCTTTCCGGTGACCAGGGGGGAGCTGTGATTGGCTGGTGAGGACAGGGCTGGCGCCATCTCTACACAGTGGCAGCCTGGGGCTGGCAGGAGAGGAGGGGGAGGAAGCCATCACTCAGGGAGGAGGAGGATGGAAGAGGGCTTTGAGGGAGGGGAAGACCACTTACCTTCGAGCCAGGCACAGGCCTGACCTCACATCAGATACCCTGAAGCTCAGGGAGTGACTGGGAGAGTAAGACTACCTCATCTGGGAAGGGCCTTGAGAGAATTCACTTAGAAGCCTCAGCCCACTCTGAGCAAACTGTGTAAACTGCTCCAGCCCGAAGGGAGAGGGCACTTGACTTTTCCTCAAAATCCTCAGACCTCGGTTTCCACCTTTTCTAACTAATGGATTTCAACTTGTAACAGAAAAAATGACTTACACGAAAGCAGGTCTTCCAAGGCCGGCCCAGGTCCAGGCAGGACAGCTGACACTGGCCCCAGCCTGCCTACCCACCCCTGCCTGGCCAAGAGGCTGGCACAGAGCCCCAGCCCCACCCGGCCTGGAGCGTGTTTGATTTGGACCTGGCTCCAGTGGTGGTGTAGGGGCTGGATCTGTAGCTAAAAATACCCAGCAGCCAGGCCAGCTGCTCGGAGCTTCCTTAGAGGTGCTAGGCCAGGGCAGGCCAGCTGAGACACTGAGAACACCCACAGGCCCAGGGAGCCCTACTCCCTTACCTGCAAAATGTTCCGAGGACCCATGCCATTCTTCTATTCACCAGGAATTCCTGGAGAGATTTAGGAAAATAAAAAAAAATTCTTTAAACTGGTTCTTGCCACAAAGCTGTTGAGACACAGAAGCCTAGGGGAGCTGGCAGGTGGCGTTTGCGGGGGTGAACTGATTTGTGTTCACATCTAGGCCTGGGATCTAGCGAGGCCAACTGACCACAAGAGAGAAGTAGGGCCAGATCCACTTCTGTCTTGTCAGGGCAAGGTCTGGCCAGCACAGGTCAGGACGGGGACATTAACGACGATGCCAATGGGTTCCACTTCCCTGGTGCCTCAGCATACTCTGGGAGGTCACTACACACCTGAGGGGTCATCCACCCCACGTGAGACAGAAGTAACTGACCATCCTCTGAGGTCCCAGGGATGGGAGGCGGCCCAGCGCGCCCTGGGGGATCAAGGCTATCTATCCCTGCCCCAGGACTCTCTCCAGACTCAACATCTGCTGGTGGGGTCGGGGAAGTCACCACCTGAGTACAAAGAGCTACCTCCACAAAGCCAGACTCAGAGACAGGTCAAAGGTTATCTGCCAACCTCCTCCTCCTGGTTCACAGGGGAGACCACGACTCCTGGAGTAGGAACTCGTTGAGGTCACTGGCCAGATGGAGACGGCACTGGACCCAGGTGGCCTCTGAGATGGCGGGGTGCCCATCTCCACAGTCCAGGCAGAGGTTCAGTTTCCACCCAGGGGGTCCAAAAGGTCATACTCCAAGCCTCGGCTCTAGGCCAACGGGCCGGAAGGGGCGGGGCCCTGGCGTCCAGTAGGAAGGCAGGTCCGGCCACCTCCGGCCGCCCTTCCGCTGGCGTGGCCCTCTCCAGGCAGGCTCCACCGGCTGGGCGCCAGGAGCAGCCCCGCCCCGAGCTTGCTGGGTGACCGGTGGGTGGAGCCACGCTCTCTCGGCAGAGGAACCAGTCTGAGGACTGATAGACTGCCCAGCCCCTCCCTTCACCTAGGAGGTACTGGCGTGCCAGACAAAGAAATTAGAAAGGGGGTGAAAAAAGAAAGCCGGGAGGGGTACGATCCTTCCAGCTCATCGGGACCCCCTCTCCCTTCCAAGAATCACACCCGGACCACAGTGGAGCGCCTCGTTGTTCCCCAATTGGTCCGAGGGCGGGAGTGGAGGAACTGGTTGTAACCCTCCAAGCTGCTGCTGGGAGGAAAAGGTTTAAATCAATTATTTAACTATCCAATGCCCACAGGAGGTAAAGACCCCAGCCCCGTGGAGCCCCAAGGACTCCATCAGAAGGGATGCAGGACACCCTCAGGGGGCAGAAAGGTCACCTGAGAATCCAGGGAGTTGAATGAACTCATCGAAGGCAGAGCCGAATTTAAACCTCCGGATTGGGGCGACTGTGGAAGGAGGAAAAGGCTCATACGATGCTAATAATGTGAGCCTCGCCAACTTTTACAAAGTGCTCACCCTGGGTAGGGGGAAGGGAATCTGGTGCCAGGTGTGGTCGGCTGCACCCCTTTCCCCCCAGCAAAAGACAGCATGGACCAAATCCAGCTTATCTGGAGACCCTCATGGCGCCAAGGCATAGCAATCAGAAGGACCTGAGAGTACCACGCTGGTTACTTTCAACCAAATAGCTTTCCCAGCTCCCAGGCAATGACGCCAGCAGACAGCTAGCACGGGCAGGAGCCCAGAATAACCCAGCAGCTGGGGCGAGGGAGTGCCATGGACACAGGTGCTGGGCTGGAAGACACCTGGAATCTCATGCTGACTGCCGGTGGTGACCTCCTGACCTTGGGTGAGTCACGTTACTCTCCGGGTGGGGGGAACCCCCCAAACCATGACCCATCATGGAACAGCCTGTGGGCTTGAGGAAAGGCCACCAAACCAACTCACACACTGGAGTAAAAATGGAGCTGGTTCCCAGCCTGCAGAATGTCAGCCTTCCCCTTTGCCCTGAGGCTGTGCCACGTGCTACGAGGTGGGCTGGTGGGGGAGGAGTTCTCAGACAGCCCAGCCCCACTCCCCGCAGCCACCTCCGAAGGGGGGCCAACTAGTGTGAAGGCTGTGAGGCCGGCCCCCTTAATCGCACTTAATCCGCCCTCTACCCTTTACAGCAGGCTTCATTATCATCACTTTACACAGGAGACTCGCCCAAGGTCAACCAGCACAGGGGAGAGTCAAACCCACAGCTGCGTGCCTTAAAGCCTCCCTCGATTAAGCACCAACACGCCCCCAACAAAACCTCTGGGTCAAGACCTACGGCTCCCCCAGTCCTCACTCCAGCCCCCAAGCTGAGGGTTGGGATAAAAGTGAGCAAAGCCTATCAGACCCGGAAGTCAAGCCTGGGCCCGAACGGGGGAGGCGGCGCAATCAGCAGCACCTGGACCCAAAAGGCTCATGAAAGTAATCACAAACTAGAGATCACATGGGGGAGAGGTCAGAGATCAAGGGCCGCACAGTCTCCAGCCGCGGAGCTTCCTGGAGATAGAGAATGGGAAACTGCATGCTGTCAGCTTGCATGAGGAGAAGAGAGCTGCCATCACTACGAAGCGACACCTCCGCAACAAGAAATAGGTCGGGGTTCCAAGCGCACAAACTTGGGTCCTCACAACACCCCAGGTGTTACCTGGCCCAAAGGTTCTCAAAATGTCTCCACGCGGCAGCATCAGCATCACCTGGGAACTTGTTAGAAATGCAAGTTCTCAGGCTCCACCTACTGAATCAGAAACTCAAGGACAGGGCCTCGGAATCGATTCCAATGAGCCACCGTGTGATTCGGCTGCACACTCAACTCTGACAATCACTGACCCATCTTTGCAGATAGTGAAACCGGGGTTGAGGGTCTGTGCTGCTTACGCAAGGTCACAGCAAGTAAAATGGCTACAAACGGGGGTTTTTCTTTTTTTGGTGGGGGGGGGGGCCTGGGTGAGGTGGAATCGTGGGAATTCCCTGGAAGGGGAAGAATCAAGAAACCTCTTTCTTAAAGAAAGCTGGCCCAGATCTCAAGTCTTTCTGTTCTTCACCTCCCTAGCAGCCAGACATCAGAGGGGAAGAGGCCAGCTCACACAGTCACCCCACACGCCCCCAGCGGGGGCCGGAAGGGAGGGCCAGGGCCGGGCCCGGTTTCCTGGCAGCTGCCTGTGTCTTTCAGAAGAGGCATCCAGGGCACTCCACCCACCAAACAACACACAACTGGGAAATATTGGGTTGGCCAAGAAGTTCGTTCGGGCTTTCGTAAGATGTTATGGAAAGACCCGAACGAACTTTTGGGCCAACCTAATACATGCAAGTGCAGCCTCTCCTATGCTGCTAAATATGGCAAAGAATTGCACGCCCCAAACTCCTGACAACGGAAGCTGACAGGCGGGGATGGATGGACCAAGCAGGCCCAGCAGGCAGCCGATTTCAGTCCCACACATCTGTTGGGGGGAAGGGCTGCAGAACCAGACTAGCAGGTTTGGGGTGCCCGCCCTCCCTGGGCTCCAAGCCAAAGCCCCCCAAATCTCTCTCGCAGGTTGGGAAAGGGCTCACACCTACCTTACTGGGAGGACTGTCAAACTAGGCCTGCTTCTGTCCAAAGGAGGACGGTCCACTCTGGGGGTACCGGGCCCCTTCTCCGGTCATGATCCTGGGGGGAAAAATCGGAGAGTATTTTAGGGCGTCGATGGCCACAAACCGGACACGGTCTCCATGACGGAAGGGGAGCCTTACAAATGCTGCTCCCCCCTTCCCAGCTGCCAAGGCGGCCCTCACTCCAGAATGAATAGGAGGGGGGTGTGGATGAATCACTAAGGTTCAGCCGGGGCGCCGAGCAGCAGGCGGCGGCTCATCTGCATTTCCAAAGGCCCGCCCCGTCCGCATCCCCTCCCCCAGGAAGGGCCGGAGATGCGAGGGTTTACCCCAGAGCCCTCCGCCTCTGGGGATCCCGGGGAAGGCCCGCTCGGCTTTCCCAGGCCCCAAACCCCACCCCACCCTCCAGAGCGCCGACTGGCCGGCTGTGCCTGGACGGCCACCTAGGGACGTCGGTGGCCTGCGTGAGGGCCTCACGCCCCAAGTGGGGACAAAAGGGGCCCACCCGCTCCTCGGGCTGGGCTATCAAAGGGCGGTTGGAAGCCGGACGTGGGCGCCGAGGCTCGGGGTGGGCAGCAGGGACGGCCTGGGATCAGGGCCGGGCCGCGGGGAAGAAGTCCGCGGGCTCTGCAGGAGCCGGTCGGGGTCAGAGGGCGGCCTCGAGGCCCCGACTGGCCCCGTGGCCCTTTGCTACTGGCTCCCGCGCGGGAGGGAAGAGAAAAGACCCCGCGGCCGCGCCGGCCTCCTCGTGCCCGCTGGGGCCCCCAGGTCGGGAGCGGGGTCCGAGGAGGCTGCGGAACCCGCGCTCTTCGTCGAAGCTTCCCCGGGCCAGGGGCGTCCCCGCAGGCGGAGGCCTGGAACGCGGGCGGCGCCGCGGCGGCCTCCCCTCCCCCCACCCCGGGCCCCGCCGCCTCCTTCCCTCCTCCCGCCTGGCGCGCGGCGGCCGCCACCGCCCGAGCCGCAGGCGGCGCGCGAAATGGCGCCCGTCTGACCGCCTCGCCCGGCGGAGGCGAGCGCGAAAGCCGCGGCGCGCGACGCCCCCAGGCCCGCGGCCCCCAAAACGGCCTCCGTGACCACCCCTCGAGCCGGGGCGCTGTGCCCTGCAGGCTCTCGGGGCCCGGCCCGGCCGAGGGGCCGCCGCCTGCTCCGGGCTCCCAACGACAACCGGGAAAGGAGGGAGGAAGGAAGAGAGCGGCCGCCATTAGCCACCAGCAGTCCCGCCCTGGCTCCTGCCCCGGCCTCGGCCTCGGCCCCGGCCCAGCCGGCGGCTCTGCTCTGAACCTGAAAATAAAACTCGTGTTTGGGAGGGAGGAGCGAGCGCGGCCGGGAGCACAGGCAGCGTTCGGGCTGCAGGAGGGAGAGATGCTGCGTCATGGTGCCAACATGGACGCCGGCCTTTTGTCCTTTTTCGCTCAGGAAGCGCAGGCGCACCCCGGAGCCCCGAAAAGCCGGCTTCGGAGGGCGAGACCCCCACAATCAAAAGGGAAAGAGGCCCCAGACCCGGAAGGAGAGGTTTCCTCGGCTTTTGTGACCCCCTTCTCCAAAGCACTTCAATTTCTTCTCCCACCAAGGCTCAGACCTAGAAAAGCGAGGAGGACGAGCGCAGGCGGCTCCGTGGATGCCCCAGGTCGCTGGGGAGACCTTCCTCTTGCCTCCGGGGCAAAAGGGTCTGAAGAGCCCTCCTCGTCCCCACCCCCCCCACCCCTCCCCGATCCGGCTGCCAAACATGAAGCTCCAGAAACCTTCTCCCTTCAGCTCCCAGATATTTGCAGCCCTTGGCCTGCTCGAAAAAACATTTCCTCGAAGGGGTAAAAGGCACTTTTTGTTGTTTTTTTTTTTTTTTTTTTTTTTACTTACCCGCTCAGCCCGGTGCCATGGAGTCTGGAAGATCAAGCTGGGCGGAGGTTTTGGAGGTGTTATTGTAAAAAATATCTTTTAGGGGGATTGTTTAGTTGGGAATATTTGGGGTAGTGGTGGTGTCTTTTTTGTTGTTGTTACCTTTTTAAAGTTACACCCTCATGGCATTTTCTGCTCCTTCCACTTCTGCAAATTTTCCAGGGTTGGGTTGGCAAAAGGCGGCTTCGCTGAGGACTGTTTACTGCTCTGGATATAGCAATGGTGTGACCGTCATTAAGAGACAAAAGGCGAAAATACAGTCAAATCAAACAAAAGGCAAAAGACGCACCGGCCATCCCAACCACCATAGAAAATACCCCCGCGTTAACGATGGTGTTTGGCTCGAACCAGCTAGGACTTGTTTTCCAGTTTTAATCTAGTTTCCTGTGACGGCTTTAGTCTCTTTACACAAAGAGGTCTTCCTTTCCCTCACCCACCCCCCTACCAAGACGAGAAAAACAGAGATGTTTTTCTTCAAGTAGATCGATTTTCAAAGAAAGTGTACATGTTACTGGGAAGAAAGCTGACTAGCATTTATTGCTATAAACATTTTCAAAAGCTTAAAGCTAAAACCCTAGCTGTATAAAAGCAAAATCGTCTAAAAGCATTTTAACTGTTTTATGTTAGACAAGAGCGACAAAGACATACATGCAGATGAAGGTTCAGAAAATTAAGGACATCTCAGCAACATAAACATGAAAACTGCACTGCGTAAGGACAGAATGGACTGGGTACTTACAATGTAAAAGGTTTTTTAAAACTTAAAAGTAACGACTGCTTGCAATTTTTTGTTGCTGCCATTTCGCTAGTCCTAAAACTATACATTTAAAACATTACCTTGTTAAAAAGAGAGCAGAGGAGTTAATAAGATGGTCAGGTTTAAGTGTTTAATAGAGGAAACTATATATATATATAAAAATTTATTGTTCAGTCAAGAGAATACAGATTAAGACAGCTCCAAGCTCCCCCCACCCACCCAAGAAAAAAAAAGAGGAAAAAAATTAAATATGTCGTTTACTTAGGTTTTTTGGAATTCAAAATTGTTAACTGCTGACATTAATGGTGTGCTATGACCTAGTTATACAAGACAAAGATGGATTCCAAGTCATAAGGAAAAATCCAGATCTTTTTAAAAAAGTCTTCTTCATTCTTCCAATTGTGAGTCCTTTAGCCTGTTGACAAATGTTAAACACAACACTGAGGCGTCCTGAATTGGATGGTGGAGTCAAAGGAAAAACATTCCCCATTTGCAACAAAGGAAAAACCCACTTGGCCATTTAATTCCATTGCAGAAAAATGGCTCCCCTCATCTGTTGGCCTCTCCTTGGTGTCTGATGAAGGATGTTTTGAGAGCAGCGTCTAATAACTCAAGCCCTATAGAAGCCGCGCGCTGATTGGCTGCCGCGCCCTGCCGCCCTGCTCCAGCCAATTACCTACCCACGGCCAAATTACAAACCCCGAAAAGAGCCCCAATGTGAAATACACCACCACGAAGCCCCAGCGAGACGACTTCCTCGCCTCGGCCGCCCGACAGGAGAGGCAGAGGGGGCTACAAACGCGTCCTCGCGAAGCCCGGGAGCCTTGGAGTTGAACTCACAAAATGGAAGCCGCGCGCTGATTGGCCGCCGCCACTCCCGGACCTTTAATAAAGAAAGGGGAAGGAAAGATAAATGCAAAAAAGGGGGACTCTCTCCTCCGTCGGTGACTGGAGGAAAGGGGGGGGTGCGGGGAGAGAAGCATGTGTTCACAATTACAGGGCGCTCCTCTCCAAAAATAAAAACAGAAAGAAGCTTCTATCACCCAGGTCCAGGCAAGGGCTGCATCCTCCCAGGAATGTGAATGCTAATTTGGTTAAAATCCTGGTTTCCCTTCCCCAGCTCCGCTCCGGGGGGAGGGGGTCGCGGGGCAGAAGAGGAAGCCGGAGCCGAGATACCTCGATTGCAACTCGTCTTGGAGCCTCCTTGCCGCCCCTCACGGCTCCCAGCGTCCAAACACACAATCACACACACACACACACACACACACACACACACACACACCCCAAAACCCAGCCCTTTCCCCTGAGCCCCCACGCGCCCACCTCCGGTTTTGGCAGTTTGGAAACAGTTTTGGAGGCCCCAGGCGCATGCCGCGGCGGCCGCGGCTCGGAGGGTAACCCCAGCCGCGGGAGGTAGAGCTCGGGGAGACCCCCTCCCCCGCCAGCCAAGCCCCCCACCTAGGTCCCAGCAGAATAAATAAATTAAAAGGCCTTCCCCCCGGGAGGGGGGAGGCAGTGTGGGAGCGCGAGAGTGAGGGGTGGGGGGCCGCTGGGGCCCGGGGCTTTGGCGGCGCAGCTGCCGCCGCCGGGAGAGTGCCTGGGGAAGCGGCGAGGAAGGAGAGGGGAGGAGGAAGAGGAGGAGGAGGAGGAAGAGGAGGAGGGTGAGCGCTCGGGTCGGGCTCCTTAGCGGTGTATTGTGGGATGTGCGGCTACTGGGAGCCGAGCCTCCGCCGCCAGCCGCCTCCCGGGCAGCAGCAGCAGCAGCAGCAGAGGCGGCGGCAGCAGCTCCGGGCCCGGCAGCCGCGGCGGCGGCGCTCCCCCCTCCCGGCCCCCCGTCCGGCCGCCCCGGCCTCGGTTCCCGCGGGGGACACCATGTACTGGCTGGCGGCGCAGGGAGGCCGGCGCCCGGCGGGGATGTAAGCGCGGCTCGGGGAGGGAGAGGCCGCTGCCGGCAGCCGGGCGGCCCGAGCCCCCAGCCCCCAGCCCCGGCCCCCGCTCTGGCCGAGCGGTCGGGCGGTCGGGCGGCGCCAGGCCTGCCGCGAGCCGCGCGCCCGAGCCGGGCGGAGCGAGCGAGCTAGCGCCACGCCGGGCGGCCGGGCGGGCACCATGGGCCGGAGCCCGGGTCCTCCGGGTGCCCCGGGCCCCGCCAGTCTGCACCAGGGGCCCCCGGGAGCCCCTCGCAGCTGCCCCGAGATGGTGGCCGAGCGGGCGGGCGCCTAATTCTCCGGAAGGGTTATTCTCTCGCTCCATTCTTATTTTGGGGGGAGCCAGCGAGACAGCTCCTTTTGGGGCGCGCTGGTAAGGTGGGAGGGGGTGGGGGCTGGACGATTTGATTCCTTCGCGTGTGTGTAGAAGCGGCCGCCGCCGCCACCGCGGCGGAGACGACAACAACTTGCTCGTTTTCAGGTTGGGTTAACGGCATGGAGAACAGTCACCCCCCCCACCACCACCACCACCAGCAGCCCCCGCCGCAGCCCGGCCCTTCGGGCGAGAGGAGGAACCACCATTGGAGAAGTTACAAGTTGATGATTGACCCGGCTTTGAAAAAGGGGCATCATAAACTGTACCGCTACGATGGGCAGCATTTCAGCCTGGCGGTGAGTAGCCGGCGCGCCTCCCCGCCGCCCGCACCCACCCTCCGAGCCGTGCCGAGGAGGGTGGGGGCGGAAGGGTCCGATCGGCCCGGGGACCCCCCTCCTGACCACCCGGCCAACTGTCAGCCGGGTCCGCAGTCCTGGAGTTTGACAAGTGCCTGGAGAAGGGGGGGGGCTTGTCCCTGGGGAGTGGGACCAGGCCACCCATTCCGGCCCCCACCACCACCGCTTCCTCCCCACAGATGTCCAGCAACCGCCCGGTGGAAATTGTCGAAGATCCCCGGGTCGTCGGGATCTGGACCAAAAACAAGGAGCTGGAGCTGTCGGTGCCCAAATTCAAAGTAGGGCCCCTCCCCCCTGTCCCGCGCCCCTTGCCCCCCTCCGCAAGCCCCGAATTCGAAAATAACGCCAGTCTTGACCGAGCCCAGCCGGATTCTGAGTTCCCGCCGTCCGAGGCCTGGGAAGTTTTGGCGGGGAGGGGGAGATTGCAAAGAGAGGGGTGTCCCCTCTCGGCTACTGTAAACAGAATAACACTCGGTGAAACTGTAATCAAGGCGCTGATACAGTATCCTGCCCGCCCAGCTGGGGGCTCCGGGTCCCCACCTGGATCCTGCCAGCCCAAGGGCTCGGCCCTGGGACCCGCCCCCCTTCCCAGCCTTGTGGCTTTAGGGGGACAACTTCCTAGCCCAAGGGGTCGCCCCTGCCCTGGCAGCAGGGAGAGGAGGCTAGAGTGGGGGGTGGGGAAAGAGAAACTGTTTCTTTTTCCCCTTTCCTTTCGAACCCAGAGGACTTCCACGTTCCAAACGATTTAATCCTCCGCTTCCCGGGCCCGCCCGCGTGCATTTTTTTTTCCAAAAAAAAATTTTAATTTTTACCTTTCATTGTTTTCAAAGGGCGGGTGAGTGGGGAATTTTGTGTTTTCCCTTCGGTTTCAGTGCTCTCAACCTCCCTTCCCCCTCGTCCCCTGCCAGATCGATGAGTTCTATGTGGGCCCGGTGCCTCCGAAGCAGGTGACATTTGCCAAGCTGAATGATAACATCCGTGAAAACTTCCTGAGGGACATGTGCAAGAAGTATGGGGAGGTGGAGGAGGTGGAGATTTTGTACAATCCCAAGACCAAGAAGCACTTGGGCATCGCCAAAGTGGTCTTTGCCACGGTCAGGGGAGCCAAGGAGGCGGTTCAGCACTTGCACAGCACTTCGGTCATGGGCAATATCATCCACGTGGAGCTGGACACCAAAGGTGAGTGGAGGCCCGCTCAGGACAGCCACCGCGGAGGAGCCACAAGACCTGTCAGTGTGACCCCCTCCTCTCCCAGAGCCCCTCTTGCAGTGTTGGGGAGCCCCTCACTCTTCCTTAGGTGCTCCCCTAAAACCTTTTCTTTTGCCCCCTCCTGAGGGTAGAGTCACGTGGAGCTAAATGTGTTGTCTGTTGCTAGGAGACAAGCTATAATTTACCAAATGTGCCGGTCCTTGGCCACTGAACCCCAAGGGACCACCGGAGGCTTCCCCACCGCTGACGCCCCGCGCGGAGCCCTGGTGGCCTGGGTTTAGGCAGTCCCCAGTGTTGCCGTCTGTGTTAGGAGAGAAGGCAGGGTTCGTTTATTTGTTGGGCGGGGGGGGGGGGGGGCGCTGAGGGAGAGCCACTAGGACGCCTTTAAATACCAATAGAGGATGTTCCTCCACTAAAAAGAGAGTCCTCCAGGGATCTGGAGTGCCCCTCCCCCACAGGCCGCCCCTTCCCCTTGGAAGTGGGAACCAATCTGGGCCCAGAGTGTGGTTTCATTGATAATGCTCCCGTTGGAGCTGGGCGGGCTGCTCCCGGTGCTCTAGGGTTGACACTGTCTTCCCTCCTCTCTCTTAAAGAGACAGCACCACCTCCCAAGCAGCGGAATCCCGCTCTGTACTCACCGAGCCTCTGAGCGGCTGCTGGGAGAGCCGGGCTGGGGAAGCCATATCTCCCACCCTCAGGGTCCTGGGAGGCTTCTCCTCCGTGCTGGCTGGGGGGCTCGCAGGACTCTAGGGCATCCCCTAAAGTTTGCCTGTGGCCTCTCTAGAGTTCCTACCAATACAGAAGAAAGTGCCGGGTGCTCTGAGGCCCAGCCAGCCCTGTGACTGGGCAGAGACTGTTGGGTCCAGAGCCCCTGGGACGTCCCCTGGGAGACCCTGCATGGGAGGGTTTAGGTGAGTGGCTTCCAGGGGTTTTGTGACCACGGGGTTTAGGGGCAACCCGGGCACACCAAACCCAAGACTGGAAAATCTAAACCTTTCATTTTCGCCTTTAATAATGAGGACATATTGACTGAGTCTCTAAGACCTTGCTTGGGGATGCGGAGGGACACTGCTCCTGGATGGGCACAGTTATCCTATAAACTCTTGCCAAACCTGTCCCTAATTCTGAGGTTCCTCAGGGCACAAGCCAGTTTCCTATTCCAGCCACAGCGCCCTTCACCCCCCTTCTCTAGTTTCTCAGGTCTCTGTCGGGGAGACCCCTTGGGTGGTTGCAGGCTGATCTCTCCCTGAGAATCAAATGTAGAGCCCCTCCCCCATCACATGCCCATTTTAAGGAGCAGTCAGCCCTCACCAAAATTTCATTTCTGCAAAAAAAAAAGAAAAAAGAAAAAAAAGAAAAGGCCCTTAGAGACTGCCACCAAGTTTGTATTTCAAGAAAGACACCGGTAAAGAGTAGCTCAAGGAATGCGTCTTCTTTGCATATGTAAGCAGCTGCCTCAGAGGGCTCTATAAATATCGATAATCTGGCCCCCCTGGTCTATAGAGGCCTCTCTCTGCCAGGGGGTGGGGCTGGGGTGGAGGGTTTCCAGACGTGGCTCAGTGGCTCAGTGGGATGGGGGAGGGCCATGTGGAGTTCACAGTAACGCAGTACTAGAGTGCATTTTACCAACTCTTGGCGGTCACCTGAGAGAGTTAACAACAAAACTGTCACTCCTGTGTCACTGGGTTTCCTCTTCACTTGCTACCAGGCCCTGGATGCTAAGTGGGAAGCTGAGAGGACGGGGATCGCCTCTTTCTTTGGGTGCCATGGCCCGGGTGACAGGAAGGGGCTTTGCGTTGGGGCTGGCATTTCTGTATTTGGGGGAGTCCCAGCGCCACGAGGTGTTAAATTCTGAATCTCAGGATCAGGAAAATCATACAGTTTAGCAGCTTCACTGAACAGATCGGGCTCCTGGGTGAGGTGATAGGACTCCTGAGTGAGGTACAAAGAGAGAGAAGCGGGAACTTGGTCAGGGTCACTTAGCTTCCCTAGGCTTGGGGTCCCAGGCACAGGGGCCCCACAGGGATGCCCACCTGTGCGGCCTGCCCCATCCTGGAGCCTCCCTGAGTCCTCCCTCCCTTGCCTTTTCCACAGGGGAAACCCGCATGCGGTTCTACGAACTGTTGGTCACGGGCCGATACACACCCCAAACCCTCCCAGTGGGCGAGCTGGACGCTGTCTCTCCAATCGTGAATGAGACCCTGCAGGTGGGTTTATGGCTGTCAGTCCTT
Organism: Physeter macrocephalus; assembly: GCF_002837175.3. Taxonomy (NCBI): domain Eukaryota; kingdom Metazoa; phylum Chordata; class Mammalia; order Artiodactyla; family Physeteridae; genus Physeter; species Physeter macrocephalus. The sequence continues at coordinate 28,921 of NW_021145513.1, forward strand.
CCCCCGCCTCCCCACCCCATCACCAGCTCCCTGATGTGGCCCCCACCCCACTTCGCCATCTCCGGTGTCAGACACCAGGAAAGGAGCCTGGCTATGCCCACCAAGGCTTCCAGCAGGGGGTCTGAAAGCCCTGTTTGCCAAAGCTCTCCTCTGGCATGGCCGCCAGCCCTCTCCCTGCACATGCTGGGATTCCAATCCCAGAGATCCAGAGTCCACGTGCTTTCCACGTTAATGCTGAAACACTGCTGTGTCCAGGGTCCTAGTGTCTGGTGTCCCATGCACCCCTCTACCCCCGCCCCCAGAAAGCCGAGTTCAAGTCCCTCCTTCCAGAGCGAGATGGATTCCTTCCCCGACCACCGCCTCCCAGGACCTCACCTGGACCACCATCTCATGGGGAGGTTCTCATCCCAGCTCCTACCCCAGCATCAACCCAGCCACCCTCTGGAATAGCTTTTTCAGAGTGAAGAGTCTTTGCTTACTTGCTGGTCAGCTGTTTATCAGGCACTTTACGTGTTACACTATTTAAACCCTAAAACATCAAGACGTTGGAGGGACAAGGCCCTTGGCCACCCTCTCACTTCCAAGACCATCGTCTGCTACCTCTACCTGGAAGGTCTTTGATAGCTGACAGCCTGGGGCAGGAAGGAAATCCCAGTTCAAACCAAGATGTCAGGGTCTTATCTTTACTCTGCTTTAGGGATTAGGAAAAACCCTCAAGGTTCTCTGAGGATAATTGGCTACCCCAAGATTAGAGAAGGTGAGGACCATCCAGACACTCCTCTTTAATCTCCCCCCTTCCCCCTGCCGCCGCTTCCGTTCACTATGCTGCAGTTCTAGAGTGACCCGTTTGGCTCCGAGCTCCCCGGTAGCTGGAGTGAGAGGGGAAAACAGTCCCATTCTATTGCACGTTTTCCCCCCAGTGATCTCAGACCTTTCTCTCTCTCTCTCTCTCTCAAGCTGTCAGATGCCCTGAAGCGCCTCAAAGATGGTGGCCTGTCTGCAGGCTGTGGCTCTGGCTCATCCTCTGTCACCCCCAATAGTGGTGGGACACCCTTCTCCCAAGACACTGCTTATTCCAGCTGCCGCTTGGACACGCCCAACTCCTACGGACAGGGCACACCGCTCACGCCGCGCCTGGGCACCCCCTTCTCGCAGGACTCCAGCTACTCCAGCCGCCAGCCCACGCCCTCCTACCTCTTCAGCCAGGACCCCACAGCGACCTTCAAGGCTCGGCGCCACGAGAGCAAGTTCACGGATGCCTACAATCGCCGCCACGAGCATCATTACGTCCACAACTCTTCTGCAGTCCCCGCAGTGGCAGGGGCCCCAGCCGCCTTCAGGGGCTCCGTGGACCTCCCATTCGGGGCAGTCAGCAGCAGTGGGGGCAGCAGTGGCCCTCCATTCAAGGCCCAGCCACAGGATTCAGCCACGTTTGCCCACACTCCACCGCCTACCCAAGCAGCCTCCGCTCCTGGAGTCACATTCAAGTCGGCGTTCTCTCCATATCAGACTCCTGTGCCCCCTTTCCCCCCGCCCCCCGAGGAGCCCGCTGCCGCAACCCCCTTTGGGGCCCGTGAGAGTGGGGAGTTCCGGAGAGTACCTGTACCCCCGCCCCTGCCGCCCACTGAGCCCCTGACGAAGGAGAAGCCAGGCACGCCGCCTGGACCCCCGCCCCCTGCTGCCAACAGCATGGAGCTGGGCGGCCGGCCGACCTTCGGCTGGAGTCCTGAGCCCTGTGACAGTCCTGGTACGCCCACGCTGGAGTCGTCACCTGCAGGGCCGGAGAAGCCCCACGACAGCCTGGACTCACGGATCGAGATGCTGCTGAAGGAGCAGCGCACCAAGCTGCCCTTCCTTCGGGAGCAGGACTCAGACACCGAGCTGCAGATGGAGGGCAGCCCTATCTCCTCCTCCTCCTCCCAGCTCTCCCCACTGGCCCCCTTTGGCGCTAACTCTCAGCCTGGCTTTCGAGGCCCCACACCACCCTCCTCGCGCCCATCCAGCACCGGCCTGGAGGACATCAGTCCCACACCACTGCCCGACTCGGATGAGGATGATGAGCTTGACCTGGGCCTGGGGCCCCGGCCCCCACCCGAGCCAGGCCCCCCAGACCCTACCGGTCTTCTGGGTCAGACGACTGAGGTGGCCTTGGATCTGGCTGGAGACAGGACCCCAACCTCAGAGAAGATGGATGAGGTACCATGATGTCTGTCCATCTCTGTCTGGGATTGGTTTTGTCTGTCTTGTGGCTCCCTCTTTCCTCCTTGAAACATTCTCCCCTTAGGATAACTAGCTAAGACACAGAAGCAGCAGGGCTAGGGCAGCCAAAATAACAGATCAAAAATAAAAAAAGAATGAAAAGAGGATACGAAAAGCACCAGGGGCTATGACTGAGCAGCTGGTTTGCTCTGAGCTCCCTAGCAGCTTTGGTGAAAAGGGAAACATGATCTGTTGCTCTCTTTGCTAGGTATGGGAAGTCAAGACCTTTTTCTGGGGATAAATTCTGACTTGAGCTTCTTTGGTTGGATCTGGCTGGAGACAGGACCCCAACCTCAGAGAAGATGGATGAGGTACCATGATGTCTGTCCATCTCTGTCTGGGATTGGTTTTGTCTGTCTTGTGGCTCCCTCTTTCCTCCTTGAAACATTCTCCCCTTAGGATAACTAGCTAAGACACAGAAGCAGCAGGGCTAGGGCAGCCAAAATAACAGATCAAAAATAAAAAAAGAATGAAAAGAGGATACGAAAAGCACCAGGGGCTATGACTGAGCAGCTGGTTTGCTCTGAGCTCCCTAGCAGCTTTGGTGAAAAGGGAAACATGATCTGTTGCTCTCTTTGCTAGGTATGGGAAGTCAAGACCTTTTTCTGGGGATAAATTCTGACTTGAGCTTCTTTGGTTGGAGTTTGCTGAGATCCCAGAGAGTTGGACTGTGGTGATGGTTTTGAGCCTCCTTCTCTGTTAGGTGGCTGGGACCTGATCAGGACTGGTCCTGACACTCAGGCAGATTTGGGAAGAGGGGTCAGCCAGAGTGTTCTGCTGAGCTGGGTCAGGTGGCAGCTCTGGACCACTGTCTCCTAGAACCTGGTGCCCTCTGAAGAGATGGGACACCGTGGTGGGCAGGGAGGACATTGAAATGTTCCTTCTCCCTCTCCCCCTGCGTCCAGGACTGAAGGAGTTAAGGGCTAGCCCAGGGGGAGGGCCACAGCCAGAAGCAGGCCACGTCGCCCACCCCCCACCCTCTGCCCACCCAGAGATCCTCCTCTGGGGTCTCACTGCAGCCTGAGGGTTGGGGTGGGTGCTGCTGCATGCCACATTCCCTTGGGGGAGGATTCGGTCATCTTCCTTGGCTCTGCTCCTCCCCCCTCCTGGTCCAAGCTCCTGCCCTGGCCCTCCTGGAGACCTGCTTTGGAAACTGTGGGCCTGGCAGGCATAAGCAGCTGGAGTTCAGACAGAGCTCTGCGCCCCCGTGGGCGGTAGGGAGGAGGGTCCCTCCTCCCCAAGGCCTTTGATTAGGCCGATGTGGCCGCCTCAGGGAGGAACAGAGAGGAACTTGGCTTGCCTGGGAGGGGACTGCAGGTGGCTGGGGCTCCTGGGGGCCTCCAGGCTGTTCTGGGGAAGTGGTTTCTGGCGCTAAGGGGTTCAGGCAGGGAGAGCTGACAGGTGTGCAGAGGTGGGGGGCTGCTCGCCCTGCTGCCATCCTCCCTTCTTCCCTCCCTCTCCTGCCTGAGGTTAGGGGATGCTTATTGAACCATGCTCACTGGCTGATCCAGGGCTGGGAAGCCCAGAGTAGCCAGAGGGAATGGGCTTTCCCACGGTGTCACTGTAGGAAAGGGGAGACTGAGGCCCAGAGAGCTGGGGTCGGGGATGACCCGGGACATCGGCCCAGGGAAGCCCGGGAGTACTGATAACCTCCAAGATGGCCCTTGGGAGCCCCCTGCTGACAGTCGGGAGAGCAGCTCCCGGGTTCCTCCGGCCTGAACCCGAGGGAATCCCAGCCTTAGGCTGACCACACGGGAGAGCAGCACAGGGGGACACTCCCTTTCTTCACGGAGGCTGATAGTTAAAAGTTCCGGCTCCAGTCCTTAAGTCTTGAGCCCCACCTCTGTCACTTGCTGGTCATGTGGCCTTAGGGACGTTACTTTCCCTGTCTGAGTCTCAGTTTCGTCATCTGTGAAATGGGATCGTGAGAGTAGCTGCCTCACACTAACCTCGGCTTAAGTGAGGTGCCGCCTGGGAAGCTCCAGGCACGGCTCAAGCTGATGCCGAACACTCAGCCGCCAGTTCCCGCCGGTTCTCGCCCCCGGACGCGGGAGGGGCGGAGGGAGGGGCAGGGCCGCGGGCTGGGCTGGATCCGGGGGCTGGGCTGGATCCGGGTCTCCTTGTGATTGGCTGGCGGCGGCGCCGGCGTTAAAGTTCCCGCCGGTTCTCGCCCCCGGACGCGGGAGGGGCGGAGGGAGGGGCAGGGCCGCGGGCTGGGCTGGATCCGGGTCTCCTTGTGATTGGCTGGCGGCGGCGCCGGCGTTAACCCTATGCGTGCTGCGCCTGCCTCGCTGGGCGCTGTCCAGGACTGATCTGGCGCTGTCCCTGAGTATCAGGCTGGCAGGCTCCCTCAGCATGAGTGTGGGACCCTGAGAGGCAGAGTGTGTGTGTCTGTAGAGGGGACAGAGCAAAAGCAAGAGCTTTCTTCTGCTGCCTTAGGTTTGGTTTTCCTCTTCTCTCTCCTCCGCCCCCCATTTCCCTTTGAAGCCTCCCTCACCTGTACGTCTGACCTCTGACCTTACGGCCTGCACAGACCCTGCCCCCTCGGCCTTCAAATGCGCTCCCTGGCAGCCTACAAAGGCTCTGCCTTCTCAGCGACGTTCATCCCGGGCAGGGCCTGAGCCCCCTTCTCGCCTCGGGTCCTGACACAAGAGCCTGCGGGTAGCCCATCCCTCCTCTCCCCACCGCTGCTTTGCCTTGTTGCTCCGCCTCTACCTTGTGGACCCCATGCCCCCCTCCAGTTCCAGGCCTGTGTATCCAACTCCCCAAAGCCCCATGTCTGAATGAAAAGAGGCCCTTTCCCGTTTCACAGCCAGGTCATGCTCGACTCCTCCCATTCACGTGGTGCCACGGTCCCGGATTCCCACAACAGCCCCAGACGCCTCACTCAGCAGGCACCCTGGGCTTACGTCCCAGCCCTCTTTCTGACTGGCTGTGCCTCTTGGGCCAGTGATTTATGTAGAGCTCTCTGAGTGTGTTTCCTCACCTGTCAAAAGGGATTGGACTAGAGCCCTACCTTGTGAGGTCAGGGTGCAGATGAAAAATTTGAGATATTATGTGCTGACAACACTCAGGCCCACCGCGGCCCGTACTAAGACTATATGAAAAGAGTGCGGAAAACTGTAAAGACGTACCTCCTATTCGTGCACCCTTACTACTGCTAAATGCCACCCCCCCCCCCCCCCCCCCCCCCCCCCCCCCCCCCCCCGCCCCC
>NW_021145513.1:34639-35730 GCF_002837175.3 Physeter macrocephalus
AAATGCCACCCCCCCCCCCCCCCCCGCTCGTGTCACCTTCTCTGCCAGGCCCTCTCTGCCACAGTGAAGACTACAGGCCAACTGGGAACAAAGGCTAGTGAGCCACCTCCTGGTCCAAATCCGGGCTCCATCTCTTAGTGGCTGTGTGGCCTGGGCCAGTTCCTTAAGCTCTCAGTGTTCCAACTTCCTCATCACTGAAACTGGTGATAACAGACCTACTTTACAGGGTTTTCCTGAGGATTAACTGAGTTAAAGTGCTTAGAAAGGTGCCTGGCCTGTAGAAAAGGCTACAGAAGTTTTAACTATTAGTGTTATCTTCTCTGAAGGCAAATTGAAACAAAGTCTCTCAAATTGAAACAGAATCTTTTTCCCTCTTCAGGCGCCTCACTCCCCTTCCCGGCTTTCTTTATCTCCATGAAGGACTGTATATTTCACATTCCTCCTAGTTATCCTTTGCCTTGTCCCTCCAGAAGTTCAGCTCCAAGACAGCAATAATTTTGTCTGTCTTGTTCACCACTGTGTTCCCAGCACTCGGAACAGTGCCTGCTACACAGCAGGTGCTGAGCAAATGTTTGTTGAATGAATGAATGAGTGAATCTGCATGATAACCCCGTGAGGCAGGTACTACGGTACTCATCATGCAGATGGGGAGACTGAGGCTTAGAGAGATTAAAGGGCTTGCTTGAGGCCACGTGGCTGGGAAGGGAGGAGACCAGGATCAGAACTGCGGAAGCCACGTTGCTCGCTAGTCTTGCAGAAGGCTTCTTCTCTGGCCTTCCGGTGCTCAGCAGGGGGATCTGGGAGCCCGCTGGGCCGCCCGGGCTCACCCTCACCTCTCTCTCCTTGCTCTCCCTGCAGGGGCAGCAGTCCTCGGGGGAGGACATGGAGATCTCAGATGACGAGATGCCCTCGGCCCCCATCACCAGCGCTGACTGCCCCAAGCCCATGGTGGTGACCCCCGGGACGGGGGCTGTGGCAGCTCCCTCCGTGCTGGCCCCGACCTTGCCGCTGCCCCCGCCCCCTGGCTTCCCACCCCTGCCCCCGCCCCCCCCGCCCCCGCCGCCCCAGCCCGGCTTCCCCATGCCCCCGCC